>NC_059222.1:33981709-34139209 GCF_020615455.1 Coregonus clupeaformis | reverse complement strand
CCTGGAATTAAAATTGATTTTTGGGGAGTTTGTATCATTTGATTTACACAACGTGCCTCCCACTTTCACCCCCCCACTTTGAAGATGCCAAATATTTTTTCTTGTGAAACAAACAAGAAATATGACAAAAAAACAAAAAATGTGAGCGTGCATAACTATTCACCCCCCCACAAAAGTCAATACTTTGTAGAGTCACCTTTTGCAGCAATTACAGCTGAAGGTCTCTTGGGGTGTGTCTCTATAAGCTTGGCACATCTAGCCACTGGGATTTTTGCCCATTCTTCAAGGCAAAACTGCTCCAGCTCCTTCAAGTTGGATGGGTTCCACTGGTGTACAGCAATCTTTAAGTCATACCACAGATTTTCAATTGGATTGAGGTCTGGCCTTTGACTAGGCCATTCCAATACATTTATATGTTTCCCATTAAACTACTCGAGTGTTGCTTTAGCAGTATGCTTGGGGTCATTGTCCTGCTGGAAGGTGAACCTCCGTCCCAGTCTCAAATATCTGGAAGACTGAAACAGGTTTCCCTCAAGAATTTCCCTGTATTTAGCTCAGCTGGTAGAGCACGGCGCTTGTAATGCCAAGGTAGTGGGTTTGATCCCCGGGACCACCCATACACAAAAATGTATGCACGCATGACTGTAAGTCGCTTTGGATAAAAGCGTCTGCTAAATGGCATATTATTATTATTACTTATTTAACTAATTATGTGACTTCTGAAGGTATTTAGTTGCACCAGATCTTATTTAGGGGCTTCATAGCAAAGGGGGTGAATACATATGCCAGCACCACTTTTCCGTTATTTATTTTTTTGAATTTTTTGAAATTTGGACTATTTTGTTTATGTCCATTACATGAAATCCAAATAAAAATCAATTTAAATTACAGGTTGTAATTCAACAAAATAGGAAAAACGCCAAGGGGGATGAATTCAAGTATTTTTAGCCAGATCCTAGTTGGTATGTCGAACTTTATGTTCCTTTTGATGGCAGAGAAGGCCCTTCTTGTCTTGTCTCTCAGATCGTTCACAGCTTTGTGGAAGTTACCTGTGGTGCTGAGGGTTAGGCCGAGGTGTGTATAGTTTTTTGTGTGATATAGGGCAATGGTGTCTACATGAAATGTGTATTTGTGTTAGTGGCAACTGGACCTTTTTTGAAACACCATTATTTTTGTCTTACTGAGATTTACTGTCAGGGCCCAGGTATGACAGAATCTGTGCAGAAGATCTTTGTGCTGCTGTAGGCCCTCCTTGGTTGGGGACAGAAGCACCAGATAATCAGCAAACAGTAGACATTTGACTTCTGATGTCATATGTTTTTCCCCCAACACCACTTTCCATCAATTATTTTCATTTCACTTCACCAATTTTGACTATTTTGTGTATGTCCATTACATGAAATCCAAATAAAAATCTATTTAAATTACAGCTTGTAATACAACAAAATAGGAAAAATGCCAAGGGGGATGAATACTTTTGCAAGGCACTGTGCCTTGGGGTATGTGTGTGCGTGTGTGTGTGCGTGTTTGTGTGTGTGTATCACAGGAGGTTGGTGGTACCTTAAGTGGGGAGGACGGGCTTGTGGTATTGGCTGGAGCGGAATTAGTGGAATGGTATCCATTACCAGGGAGTTCGTTCAAGATTGACCTCGAAATTGAACGTCTATCCATGTCCTGAGGACATGGGGAAATGGCTTCAAAATCTGGCCACTAGGGGCAACAGTTAGCGCTATTACAATCAAGTAGGCTTGGGTTTTGGTAGGTTCTTTGGCAGATGGATGTACTCCCATAACTCTGGATGAGAAGGTTGTGTGTTCGAATCTCAGTCGTGGACACAGTTTTTTTTCTTTTTACCTTATCCCAAACCTTAACCCTTACCTGACTTGCCTAGTTAAATAAAGGTTAAATAAAAATAAATAAACCTTAACCATTCAGAATGAGCGCCTAAACTTAACCCTTAACTTCGAAATTTGACGTTGAAGAAATGGAACGATACAGAGCAGTACGAGCTACAAAAACATTTCGAAATTAGACATTTGGAGAATATGGATGAACGTCTAATTCTGTAGTGTGAGATTGTGAGAGCTTGTTGCAAATACATCAAACACATGGTTTCCATGTGTTTGATGCCATTCCATTTGCTCCATTCCAGCCTTTATTATAAGCCGTCCTCCCTTCAATCAATTTTATTTTATATAGCCCTTCTTACATCAGCTAATATCTCGAAGTGCTGTACAGAAACCCAGCCTAAAACCCCAAACAGCTAGTAATGCAGGTGTAGAAGCACGGTGGCTAGGAAAAACTCCCTAGAAAGGCCAAAACCTAGGAAGAAACCTAGAGAGGAACCAGGCTATGAGGGGTGGCCAGTCCTCTTCTGGCTGTGCCGGGTGGAGATTATAACAGAACCATGCCAAGATGTTCAAAAATGTTCATAAGTGACAAGCATGGTCAAATAATAATCAGGAATAAATCTCAGTTGGCTTTTCATAGCCGATCATTAAGAGTTGAAAACAGCAGGTCTGGGACAGGTAGGGGTTCCATAACCGCAGGCAGAACAGTTGAAACTGGAATAGCAGCAAGGCCAGGCGGACTGGGGACAGCAAGGAGTCACCACGGCCGGTAGTCCCGACGTATGGTCCTAGGGCTCAGGTCTCTCAGTTGGCTTTTCATAGCCGATCATTAAGAGTTGAAAACAGCAGGTCTGGGACAGGTAGGGGTTTCGTAACCGCAGGCAGAACAGTTGAAACTGGAATAGCAGCAAGGCCAGGCGGACTGGGGACAGCAAGGTGTCAGCATGCCCGGTAGTCCTGACGTATGGTCCTAGGGCTCAGGTTCTCAGAGAGAAAGAGAGAACGAGAGAATTAGAGAGAGCATACTTAAATTCACACAGGACACTGGATAAGACAGGAGAAGTACTCCAGGTATAACCAACTAACCCCAGCCCCCGACACATAAACTACTGCAGCATAAATACTGGAGGCTGAGACAGGAGCGGTCCGGAGACACTGTGGCCCCATCCGAAGAAACCCCGGACAGGGCCAAACAGGAAGGATATAACCCCACCCACTCTGCCAAAGCACAGCCCCCGCACCACCAGAGGGATATCCTCAACCACCAACTTACAATCCTGAGACAAGGCCGAGTATAGCCCACAGAGGTCTCCACCACAGCACAAACCAAGGGGGGGCGCCAACCCAGACAGGAAGATCACGTCAGTAACTCAACCCACTCAAGTGACGCACCCCTCCTAGGGACGGCATGAAAGAGCACCAGCAAGCCAGTGACTCAGCCCCTGTAACAGGGTTAGAGGCAGAGAACCCCAGTGGAGAGAGGGGAACCGGCCTGGCAGAGACAGCAAGGGCTGTTCGTTGCTCCAGAGCCTTTCCGTTCACCTTCACACTCCTGGGCCAGACTACACTCAATCATATGACCTACTGAAGAGATAAGTCTTCAGTAAAGACTTAAAGGTTGAGACCGAGTCTGCGTCTCTCACATGGGTAGGCAAACTGTTCCATAAAAATGGAGATCTATAGGAGAAAGCCCTGCCTCCCGCTGTTTGCTTAGAAATTCTAGGGACAATTAGGAGGCCTGCGTCTTGTGACCGTAGCGTACGTATTGGTATGTACGGCAGGACCAACTCGGAAAGATAGGTAGGAGCAAGCCCATGTAACGCTTTATAGGTTAACAGTAAAACCTTGAAATCAGCCCTTGCCTTAACAGGAAGCCAGTGTAGGGAAGCTAGCACTGGAGTAATATGATCAAATTTCTTGGTTCTAGTCAGGATTCTAGCAGCCGTATTTAGCACTAACTGAAGTTTATTTAGTGCTTTATCCGGTAGCCGGAAAGTAGAGCATTGCAGTAGTCTAACCTAGAAGTAACAAATGCATGGATTAATTTTTCTGCATCATTTTTGGACAGAAAATTTCTGATTTTTGCAATGTTACGTAGATGGAAAAAAGCTGTCCTTGAAACAGTCTTGATATGTTCGTCAAAAGAGAGATCAGGGTCAAGAGTAACGCCGAGGTCCTTCACAGTTTTATTTGAGACGACTTTACAACCATCAAGATGAATTGTCAGATTTAACAGAAGATCTCTTTGTTTCCCTACAGCATTCTCCTGTGATGTGTGTGTGTGTGTGTGTGTGTGTGTGTGTGTGTGTGTGTGTGTGTGTGTGTGTGAGTGAACCGTCCTGTCGTGCTGGTTCATATGCATCTACCCTGTGTGTAAAGCTTGACAGACTGGCAGCAGCAGGGTTATCCCACAGATTAACCTCCTATCAAGACTCATGTTTGGTCATAGAAATATAATCAATAGATCGGAGCATCCCTATTCAAGTCAATGTTCTGTGACGGTCCAGCCGGCTGGTGGCCATATTGACAGTACCCATGAGGCTTCAGTCAAATTGCTGCGGTGTGCGGGGCATTGGCCGTTGTAGTAATTATAGTCATCTGTGTTGTGTTGGGGACCAGTCCTCTTGCCACCTAGCCAGCAACACCCCTCCTTCGTTCAGTTTGGAGCTCTGAGATTTGGAATAAACTGAATGGCACTGTCTTGAGTCATCTTGGGTACCTACGGGATTTCCTCCTATCAACACCCCTCCTCTCCATTCTCTTTCTGGAGCTCCAAGACGAGGCAATGTCAATGACAGGAATATGACTTACTGGACTTATTCCTTTCAGCTTCTGGAGGAGCAAACGTCCCTCGCAATGTACAGAATGTATAAAAACGGGTTTGGAGAAATATATGATCTGTTTGGCTGAAACTAATCCCCCTGTGTGCGAATACTCTACAATATGTGAATATACTGTCTTGGCCAGATTGCCAGTTGCAGTCTCCATCTGCCAAGGGAATGCATGTGTCATCTCTCCGCAACTCAACATGACATTTTCTCCTACAGATTGCCCCAGAGCAGACGTGTGTGTGTGTTACATGAATAATCCATTGCTCTGTATACATGTGTATTTTTCTGTATCAGTGGAATTAGTGAATGGAGCTCCAGCTTTCACTGTAGATCACACGGTATGGTAGGACTGTTACTGTATACCATGTACTGTAGATCACACGGTATGGTAGGACTGTTACTGTATACCATGTACTGTAGATCACACGGTATGGTAGGACTGTTACTGTATACCATGTACTGTAGATCACACGGTATGGTAGGACTGTTACTGTATACCATGTACTGTAGATCACACGGTATGGTAGGACTGTTACTGTATACCATGTACTGTAGATCACACGGTATGGTAGGACTGTTACTGTATACCATGTACTGTAGATCACACGGTATGGTAGGACTGTTACTGTATACCATGTACTGTAGATCACACGGTATGGTAGGACTGTTACTGTATACCATGTACTGTAGATCACACGGTATGGTAGGACTGTTACTGTATACCATGTACTGTAGATCACACGGTATGGTAGGACACACTCATGCAAACAAAGAGTTCTTACAGTAGAATAGCATGTGAGAATAGCATGTGAAAGGAAGTATGTATATGTCTTGCTGCTGGCCGTGTCGTATCTTTGTCCTTATCCGCCCTTAGTTGTGGGGAGAATGCCTATGCCAAATAGGAAGACTATCAGCATTGTTCTGGTGCCAAACAAGGACTTAAAGGCCCAGTGCAGTCAAAAACAGGATTTTCCTGTGTCTTATATATATTTCCACACTCTGAGGTTGGAATAATACTGTGAAATATTGAAGATTATGATAATGCCCTTTTAGTTTAAGAGCTTTTTTGAAAAGACCAGCTGAAATTTCAGCCTGCTTTGGTGGGATGGGGGTTTGGCCTGCCTGGTGACATCACCAGGAGGTAAATTATTTAATCGACTAATAAGAAAGAGAGTTCCAAACCTCTCTGCCAATAACAGCTAGTTTTCAGTTTTCCCCTCCCCACTCAGACCACCAGACAGCCAGAGCAAAATTCTTGCTTGAGACATTGCTCTTTGCTAAGAAGCTATTTTTGTTTCTTTTTTTCCATTTTGATTGAAAACACAGTAAGGTACTTAATTGTTACCCAGAAACTATTTGATATTGAGATAAAAACAGTTGCATTGGACATTTTTTTATTTTTATTTAACTAGGCAAGTCAGTTAAGAACAAATTCTTATTTACAATGACGGCTTACACCGGCCAAACCCGGACGACGCTGGGCCAATTGTGCGCCGCCCTATGGGACTCCCAATCACGGCCGGTTGTGATACAGCCTGGAATCGAACCAGGGGGTCTGTAGTGACGAGATGCAGTGCCTTAGACCACTGCACCACTCGGGAGCTACCGGTACGTTTAACTTAGAACACATGGAAATATGTTGTGGAATAGAACGTTTTACATCTGTGTGTTATCAGGTTGACTTGATACGCCAGCTATCATTATGACAATGTAATAACCATGGAATTAGGAATTATAATACATTAAAAGGATCTCTATGGTAATAACATAGTAATAAAAGAGTAATAGCAAGCCAAAGCAACAGAAACATAAAGGGAAAATGACATACAATATTGTCGGTTGGATAACAACAGCAGCTAGGTGTAGAGCAGGCCTACTGTTATGTTGTTCAACCATAGCTGCTGTCAAGCCACTGTTGAATTGAGAGAACAGGGTCAATATCTTGATTATACGACTAACATGATAATTAGTGTGATGGAACGCTAATGACTAAATTGCGGTACCCTCTCAATGTTCTAAATTATATCTTGTAGTCAAGCAATTAACACCTTTCAAGCATTGCTGATGTCAGTGTTGAGTGTTTATCATGATGGAAAACAACGGTTGATGATTTACTGCACTGCATCAGAGCTAGCCTGGTTAAAGCAGACTGAACGATGGTATGTACAGCGTTCGTCTGTCAAACCGGTTCTGTATCGTCCCTTTGATCAGAGTGAAATGTGGTCTGTGAACTGAATACTGAGAAGCCACGTTGCTGAGGCAAAGCCCAGTCACAGTGAGCCTGATAGCTTGTGTGGTTCAGTGGCTGGTAAGAATCCATAGGACCATTGGCGGCCTTTCCATTAATTCATGAATTATGTTTTGAATGCTCATAAAAGTGTGGTAAATGTGTACATTTTCCTGTTTCGAAAATCTATTGTTCAAAACAAGCTGTTCAGTTACTTACTACTCTGCTCCTCAGTGACTCTGCCAGCAGCAGCAGCTCAGCCTCCATGGGGGCATAGGCCATTCGAACGTTGCTTGGATTGTTTTGTCAGCTATTTGCTATAAGGGGGAACTGCCCCAACGAAATCGCAGGATTTCATAGGATAAATTATAACAGCACAAAGTAAATGGACTGTCCTCGGGTGCTCAAAAGTGTGTTCAGTTAGAACTTCTGGGTTTGCTCTAGTCTCCCTTCCAATGAGTCTCTCACACCAGACGGGCTTACTTCCGCAAGTGAGACTAGATCAGATACAGACGGCGCTAAAGCAAAAACTAAATAGTAAATAATCATAACAGTCATGGCAGCCTGGGACCTGATAAACCGGACATCTACATCCAACAAGAGTCAAAGGACAGAGGGATACACAAGCTAGAACCTTCTCGTCGCGGATCTGGTATGACAAAAAACACATGACTGTGGCTGGCCAATTTGATTGTTTCCCCCCCATGGTGTTCATCAAGTTCTACTGTAGGTGACGGGACAACATGTTGTGTGGACTAAAACAGCATAAAACCGGGTGTATCACAAAGCATGATCAAATTAATTAGTTACAGTAATTTTGAGAAAAATTGAGAAATAGTTTAATAATAATTTTTTGGTCAAATTAACCAGTTATCTACCTTTGATAAGCAGCTAGATATAGCCAGCTGGTAGCTTGCTAACAAGTTAGCTCCCATGCCAATTTCAAGTCTATCTAAACTAACATCTGACTAACTCTGAAAAAATAAGTTATTTTAGAATGAACTGGCTAGCGCATCATGCTTTGTGACATTATGTTAGCTATCCCCAGTTAGATAATGTGTTTTCACTTATCGCATCTGCATGCTTGAATTCTCCCTGGTGCACTTGTTTGTTTAGTGAGCTAGCTGCTCGTTCTAAATAGTATAATTTAATCTGTTCAAAACAGTGGCAGCATGTGCAGCAGTGGTCATCCCCCCCCATGCAAATACTGCATTGAAAATAGAAAATCTATCTTGCTTCCATATGTCAGTACTACAGATGTAGGATCTTAATTTGAGACAGTTCGCTACAGCAGGAAAAGACAGAGAGAGAGAGAGAGAGAGAGAGAGCATGAGAGGGGGAGGAGAGAGAGAAAGAGCATTCAGGGGCACTTCCACCATCTGTTGGTGTTTTGCTCTCAGAGATTGGACCCAGTGAGGTCTGAACTATTCCCATAGACATTTAATTGATGGAGAGCCTCCAACCTCCAGACTCAATGAGGCTCGGAAAGGAAAGGGGGACAACCAGCTAACTCATTGGCTGCATTGGCCATGCAGGAAGCTATCAGTATGTGTGTCTGTGTTTATGCGCCTCTGCGTACGTGTGTTTCTGTTTCTCTGTGTGGATGTGTCCGTGTGTGTCTATGTGTGTGTGATGCTCCTGCGTGAAGGGACTCGGAGCCTGTGTGTAATGGTGTGTGCCAACCCCAATGCCACGCTGCATAAACTCAGAACCTCCCTGTCAAATCCAGCCTTGGTGCCTAGGGCAACGCACAGGAGGAGGCCTCAACGCACAGGAGGAGGCCTCAGCGCACAGAAGGAGGACTCAACGCACAGGAGGAGGACACAACGCATAGGAGGAGGACACAACGCATAGGAGGAGGCCTCAATTCACAGGAGGAGGCCACAACGCACAGGAGGAGGCCTCTAAGAACTCACTTGCTGATTTGACTTCATGGTGTCTTGTACGTGTGTCATGACCAGAGAGGTATTGTTTGATAGCAGAGAAGAAAGATAACCACATGGAAAACTGTTTTCACCCTACAGGTGTTAGCTTCTTACATTTTCATAATTTAGCAGACACTCTTATCCAGCGCCTTACTCAAGGACACATCAACAGGTTCTTCACCTAGTCGTCTCAGGGATTCAAACCAGCAACCTTTCAATTACTGGCCCAACACTCAACCACTAGGCTACCTAGTTAATACTAGTAAAATAGTTGATATTTTTTTATCCAAAGTGACTTACAGTACAGTGTAACATTAAGAGTCAATGGTGTGAACCCAGCTCCAATGTGGAGCATCTGCTCAGCCTCTTACACCAGGGTGTCACGTTCGTTGAGTAAAGGATTGGACCAAGGTGCAGCGTGGTATGCGTACATGTTTAATGTTAATAATAAACACTAGTCTAAAGGCTATACTAAAGGCTAAAGGCTATAGAGTATAGGCTAAAGGCTATACTCTAAAGGCTAAAGGCTATACATCAAACAAGCCAAACACACAGAAACAAGATCCCACAACTAAAGGTAGGCAAAATGGCTACCTAAGTATGATCCCCAATCAGACACAACGATCGACAGCTGCCTCTGATTGGGAACCACACCCGGCCAACATAGAAATACATAACATAGAATTCACACCCTGACCAAACCAACTAGAGAAAACCGTGCTCTCAAGGTCATGGCGTGACACAGGGCATGTACTCACACAGTCACATAGTATTCCTGTCCTGTACCTAGTCAAAGACCAGGGCCTGTATTCACACAGTCACAGAGTATTCCTGTACCTAGTCAAAGTTTTTTCTTGCCACTCTTGTCCCAGATTTCTACTGAATTGAACAGAAGAGTCTCAATAAAAGGGAAGACAATCAGAGACACTAGCACATGGTAAAATAAAGTACTTGAAGCACTTATGATATAACACAAAGCGTTGCTTAACAACAGCTAAAGTTTCCTTTTGTTTAAAGGAATAATCCATAAAAAAAACAATATTCTGCAATTTTTTCATTAGTCTACTGTTGATACAGTCCAAACAATGTTGTATGTCAACAGTCAAGTTTTCAAGATATAGCACTTTCAAGAAGCAAAGTGTAGCATGCCACATCATCATGCAAATGTTTTTGTGACTGTATCAATAGTGGACTAATTATATACACTACCGTTCAAAAGTTTGGGGTCACTTAGGAATGTCCTTGTTTTCAATGAAAACATACATGAAATTAGTTTGAATAGGAAATATAGCAAAATGGATATGAAATGTAGTCATTGACAAGGTTAGAAATAATTATTTTTAATTGAAATAATAATTGTGTCCTTCAAACTTTGCTTTCGTCAAAGAATCCTCCATTTGCAGCAATTACAGCCTTGCAGACCTTTGGCATTCTAGTTGTACATTTGTTGAGGTAATCTGAAGAGATTTCACCCCATGCTTCCTGAAGCACCTCCCACAAGTTGGATTGGCTTGATGGGCACTTCTTATGTACCATACGGTCAAGCTGCTCCTGTTACACCCCTGAAAAAGGGAAGAAATAATCACGAACGTGACGCAGTTATGTTTCCTCACTGACAAATTTAGTGTAATGAGAAAAAGACCGCGATTCCCCAGGAAGTTGGGTGGAGACCAGAGCAATCGATCTCAGGCTCATAGATTAAGAGCATTTAGTAGATCACAGATGAACACTTTTACCCTTAAATTAGGCACCACAAAATAAAGTAGTCAATATAACATTTACACATTCCTCTTACAATATTAACCCTTTGACTCTTGACGGATTTTAAACACATTTATGCATTTTATCAATCTCTATGAACTAGTACTGGATGCATTCTCTTTTAACCTTAGATATTTTAAGATCCTTACATACCATGAACTTACTAATACTTTTTAGTGTATAACAGGCTATGAATATGTCCTTTAACCTGTCACACTCTCCCCGACAAAATAAATGTTGTCCCAACATTACCAACATTATCTTCTTAAACAGTCTATAAGCACTGGACGTAGAAAATCCTCTTCTGTAAGCTAGTCCTTGAGCAGAGGTCAAAGTTCACAGTTCAAATAGAACCAAGAAGTTATATTCACAGTCCATATCTGTTGACCAGCTGTATAAACAGTCCATAAGCAGTCTTTTTCTCATACTATTGTCAACAGTCCATCAGTTTTAATGATCTCTATGCATAGTCTGCTAATTGTCTCGTGAAAGTCTGTGAAATCAGTCAGTAGTCCATGGTCAAACATGTCAACTCTGTCTGTGGCCTCAAGTTTGCTGAAGTCCATACATGTAGGGTGGCTGAAGGTAATATCCCTGTAGTGATGGCAGCCATGGAACCAGTCCTGGTGCAGGGTAGACAGGGAACAACTGTGGCTGTGGCTGGATACTGTAGCAGGAAGGGATACCAAGCTGATCATAGGTGATACGTCTTGGAGGGTGTCTCTCTCTTTGTGGCAGCTGGTAAGCTGGTTCCTCAGGTTCAGCAGCAGCAGTTAATGAAGGAAAGGCACTTAGTGGACGATCATCCAGCACATTTTCAGCAGGCAAGTTCATCTCCTCAGCAGGCAGTTCTTTAACTGTTGTTTTCTCCTCCAGCTGATTTTCAACAAGCGGCTGTGCTGGTAGCATATCAGGAACTGGCACCGCAACTGTTTGTTTCACTGGTGGGGGCCTGTTTTCCGACTCTCTCGCTGGTTCAGCATACCTCTCAGGCACTGTAGGAAATGTGGGGACCTGTAGCGGCTCATGATGAAGGTCATATTCATCCCCGCTGTCTTCATCAGAATCTAGAGGCTGTGATCCAGGCTGATGTCTCTTTTTCTTACTTTTGTCATCTTTAGTCATTTCTGGTTGTCTCTCAAAAGGTAAGTAGTCACAGGACATGAGCAGGTTTCTGTGCAGGACCCTGGAGCGTCCCCTACCCTTTTCTGGTCTCAACTCATAAATCGGCAGGTCTGAACCCATTTGTCTCACTACTGTGTGAATTTGATCTTCCCAATAGTTACGGAGTTTGCCTGGTCCTCCTCTTGGTGTCAGGTTTTTAATCAGAACTCGCTCGCCAGGCTGTAGCACTGAACTCCTAACTTTAGTGTCATAGTACTTCTTACTTCTTTCAGCAGCTTTCTGAGCATTTTCATTTGCAATGGCGTATGCTTCTTCCATTCCTCGTTTCCAGTTCTCCACGTAGTCTCGCTGGTTACTGGAACCTGCCTCTGTGCACAATCCAAAGAACATATCAACTGGAAGCCTGGGTGATCTCCCAAACAGAAGATAAAATGGTGAATAGCCAGTCACTTCGCAACGGGTGCAGTTATAGGCATAAACCAGTTTGTTTAGAGACTCCTTCCAGTTTGACTTTTGTGTCTCAGTTAGTGTCTTTAGCATTTGCAACAATGTTCTGTTCATTCGTTCCACTTGACCGTTCCCCATCGGGTGGTAGGGTGTTGTTCTGGACCCCGCCATGCCACTGAGTTTCTTTAACTGATGGAACAACTGATTTTCGAATTCTCCCCCTTGGTCATGGTGGATGCGGGAGGGGAACCCAAACTTCAGGGCAAAGTCATTGAAGATGAGATTTGCAGCAGTTTTTCCTGACTTTGATGTGGTGGCGTAGGCTTGAGGTGTAACGTGTAAAATGATCAACAATCACGAGGATGTACTCATATCCCCCTTTGCATCTGTCGAGATGGAGGAAATCTATACATACCAGTTCAAATGGCTGTGTTGTCACAATGTTTGTCAGAGGAGCTCTTGTTTCATGGCCTGGCTTTTTTCTGCTTGACACAGCTACAAGTTTTAGTCACATAGTGCTCAATGTCAGATTGCATATAAGGCCAGAAGAAGCGGTCACGTACTAGTGATACAGTGCGGTCAGTACCTTGGTGTCCCATGTTATTGTGCAACTCTTCCATCACTTTACCTTTGTACTGCTCTGGTAGAACTAACTGCTTGCGGGCTGTAGTGATTCTGTACAGAATACCATCACTGTCGATTGTCAATTTGTCCCATTCTCTGAATAGGCATTTTGTCTTTGGACTGAATTCCTTTTGCTCTTTAACTGGCGGTTTGGAACCAGACAGCTTGAAATCGAGCACAGGACGGATGACCGGATCAGACTCTTGTGCCTCTCTTATCCCCCTCTTTGGGATCGAGCTGATTGTTGCTGTAGTTGTCTCACCTTCAGCTGATACTGACATAGATGCAGCTGAAATTGACCAAGGCACAAAAGGCTCTTTCTGTACCTCTACTGCTTGTATAGTGGCGGCAATGGTGTCTGGTGGAAGCTCCTCAGAACATTCTCTCATCAGTGACTCTACATCCAGTGGCATCCTTGACAAAGCATCTGCATCACCGTTCTCTCTGCCTGGCCTGTACTTTATTGTAAAGTGGAAATCAGCCAATTCTGCAACCCACCTGGAAGTGGTTGCGTTCAGTTTTGCAGTAGACAGAATGTAGCTGAGCGGGTTGTTATCACTGTATACAGTGAAGGTCGGAGCATAGTACAAATAATCATGGAACTTATCAGTGATTGCCCATTTCAGAGCTAGAAATTCTAGCTTGCCAGAGTGGTAGTGATAGTTCTTCTCAGCTGCTGTTAAGGTTCGAGAGCCATAAGCAATGACCCTAAGCTTCCCATCTTGCTCTTGATAAAGAACTGCTCCCAAGCCTTGATGTGACGCATCAGTGTGTACAACAAATGGCTGAGTGAAGTCAGGGAAACCTAAGACTGGTGGGTGAAGCAGACACTCAATCAGCTGTTCAAGTGCCTGTTGATGCTGGTCAGTCCACAGGATTGGCTTGTTTGAGGGCACCACATGACTTACTTTCTTTGTTTTTGCTTTCCGTGGGTGGTCAGGTATTTTCTCTGAATCTGCTTTCAGGAGGTCATACAGACAGCTGGCCCTCCTAGAAAAGTCTTTGATGTACTGTCTGTAGTAAGTGAGTAAACCAAGCATTTTTCTGAGCTGGCCCACAGTCTGTGGTCTGATCTCTTTCAATGCTCTTACTGCTTCAAAATCGGCTGGGTCAACTTTGCTGCCGTCTGCAGACACTATTCTGCCCAAATAACGGACCTGGGGTTTAAAGAGATCACACTTACTTGGCTTGAGTTTGATGCCATACTCTCTGAGACGCTGCAAAACCTTTTGCACATCATTCACATGGCTGTCGAAAGTTTTACTGAAAACTAGCGTGTCGTCCAGATAAGGGAATGCAGATGTTGTCCCGGAGCCCTTCCAAACATTCCTCCATACAACGCTGAAAAGCTGCAGGAGCGTTCATGAGGCCGAATGGCATACGTATCCACTCATAGAGTCCCCATGGGGTCACAAATGCTGTCAGTGATCTGCTTTCTTCCGAGATGAACCCTTGGTGATATGCTTTTCCCTGATCTAAAAGGGAGAACCAGGAATTACCACCTAAACTGTCCATGATGTCCTGGACCCGAGGGATGGGCTGGCGGTCGGGATGTGTCTTTCTGTTCAGGTCTCTGTAATCTATACACAACCGGAGGGTCCCGTCCTTCTTCCTAACGCACACGACAGGTGAAGAATATGAAGAGTTTGACTTCCTAACCCAACCCTGGGCTATGAGGTCATGAAGGTAACCCTTCATCTCCTGATACAGTGGCCTGGGCACTGACATGTATGTGCGCTTGACTGGTTCAGAGTCCTTTAGAGAAATAGTCATTTTCAATCGTTCAATGCAGCCAATGTCATTGTCTGATCTGGAGAAGGAGTGACACTCTTCTCTAAGCATTTTCCTAACAACCTCTCTCTGTTCTTCGGTTAGGTGACTTAAACCTACTGGTGGATCCCACTGTTCAGTAGCAGTACATGGAGTTTGAACACTAGTGTGATTCACTGTGGCTGGGGTGACAGCTTTTTCAAAGACTTGGGCAGGTAACACAGTCATAACGGTTTGTACTGTACCGATTATGGTGCGTCCTAGCAGGGCAATGTCGTGGTCAGTGGGGTTAGAGACATCAAGCATGACAACTGGAAAAACACCTTTCTTAACTCTGACTAGTGTGTCAAAGAACTCAAGTTCATCTGGCCACTGCGGGTTCAGGTCTGGCTGGAAAAGCATTGTCATGTCATCTTTGAAAGGCTGGGAAGCTACCCGGCACTCAATCTGAATGCTACTGTGTTTTGGTACAGCAACCTTCTCTTTCTTGGTCTTCACTGCGTATTCATCTGTCTGTTCTGCGCTAACAGCCTGTATAAAAGCCCTCACCTTATTTCTTTTGAGGCTTGGGAAAGCTTTTTTCACTGTACTGTACCGTTTAGTCTTTTCGGTCATTGTCAGGATGTGCTCAATAACATTGAAACCTATGATGGGATGAGATAGGTGACAGCCTTTCATTACCAGCACTGGGATGATCAGTTCCTTCGTTTGGTCAGTTTCAGAGGCTAGCCGAAAAGTTGTTTCAATCCATCCCAGGTACGGCATTTCAGTCCCATTTGCTGCCGTCAATCTTAGATCATCAGGTGAGTCCAGAATTTCTGAAACATCCCTCAGCCTTGCGTTTGGGAGAGATTCCGCTTTCCATCGTTCATCAATGACCGATACCTGAGAGCCTGTGTCCCATAGAGCTTGGAGGTGGTGGCGATTCAGGTGACACTCAACAAGGCACTGTCTACCGACTAGCGAGGTGACCTTATGGGGGTGGCAACCTTGAGCTAGGGATGGTAAAGAGTGGGCATTTTCTTCTGTACAGGAAAGCTTTTCACAGGTAGAGTCCATTTTCAGGTGAGTGCATTTTTCCTTATGTTTAGTCCAATGTTGGTTTTGACATCCTTTGGAACAGTACAGTGTCTCTTTACATGATGAACATTGTTTCAGGTTCTCAAATGAATCTTCTCTGGCACAATTTGCACATTTCTGGGACTTTTTGGTAGCTACGGTTAACACTTGTCCCTCAGCGGTAACCCTTCCCCGTTTAAAGGGGCCTCTTTGGATGGTCTGACTCCCGGATTTTACATCCAGCTTGAAAATGTTCTCCACTCCCACATCGGAAGCAGTGTGTGCAGCGTGCATCTGTTCTGGCCTGCTGGCAGACAAAACACCTCCTTGGAGCTTGAGCAGAGCGGTTGGTATACAGGTTAGGTGCATATTGATACTGCGCAGGGTCAGGTGCTTGGGGCTGACTGTAGTTGCTGTAATACTGCTGCTGGGAAACAGGTGGCTGGGGTTCCCTATCTGGCCTCCTAACTGGAAGTGGGGGCATGGGCATAAGGCGATGACTGAAACATAGGCTGCTGTAATGTCTCCTTAATCTGAGCAATCTCTGCACTGAGACCTTTTAGGGAAGCTACACCTGTCTTAAGTTCAGCTAACTCTGTTAACAGTTCTGCGGGTATCTTAGCTTTGGCTTCCTTCACAGGACACTTTGCAGATGGCGTATCTTCTAACTGGACTACACTTACAGTTGTAGCAGGCTGTGGGGCATTAAAACGCTTTTTGTTTCGTCTTTCTAACTCATTAGCACAAGCAATGTTAAGCTTCTCTAGCAAAACCTCATCTGATGTTTCGCTATCAAGCAGGAGGAGGCTGCATGTCTATCCTGATACTGTCACTCTGGAGACCTGTAAGGACTGTGTGTAAACACATGCGCTGGACTAGGGGCAGGGTCATACTTAAGCCCTGATTCTGACTCCTGGGACGCAAATAGTACTTTCTGCCTCAAATCTAAGACGCGCATCAGGAAGCTTTGAGGGGTCTCCTTGCTATGCTGTGCTTCTGAAGCTAGCTGTTTGTAAAGCTCTGTTGCACTCTTCTCTTGGAAGTGGGAACGCAGGATGCATCTAAGTGTGGGAAGAGTTAGCTGGGGTTTACCTTCCAAGTAGCTGCGTAGCTGTGAGCCTGGAGAAATAGCCCTGATTACTGCGTCTACTATTTCTACCTCAGGATAGCCTCTGTTAAGTCCATTCTCAATCTGATGGGCAAGGCTGGAAAAAAGTCAGTTTATCTTTCTGGCCCGGTTCACCTATCTGACCAGAAATTTTTAACTCTTTGCGCCAGTATGAGCCGGGCTGTGCACTGGGTGAGAGCTGCATGCTCCTCTGAAGATGGGCAGGGGGGTTGGGGCTGGCGCAGAGAATCACTGGCTTGGTCTGCAGTACTCTGCTCAGTTCCCACCCCTTGTTGTGGGGTTACAGTTCTCAGTCCCTCTATTCTGTGATGTGTTCTGGCTGTTTCAATATCATGGTCAGTTTGCCCTGTCTTGCTATCTATGCCACTGATCATCTCTGTCATTTTGTCTTTAAGTAACAATAATTCCGACATGCCGCCATCTTCTAACTCTGCAACTTCCTCTCTTTCAAGGAACATCATAATGTGAGTCATCAGTGATATGCGGGATTTGTCTTGAACATCTCTTCTCTGTTCGCCTGATATGTCAAGGAAATCACATACGTCTAGTAACTTGTCTTTAGTCAGGGTGTGCAATTCTCCTACTACCTCTTCCTGTAGTTCTTCCAAGGCGGTTGTCATGTTGACAGGACAGGAGGAACCTTTACTGTGCAGGAGTTGACTCTGAATTAGGTGGTCCTTACTGTCTCTGATGGTCTCTCAACGGCCTCAGTTGACACGTACTTAACCCCCCAACTTCCAGCTCCCTCGAACAGCAACACTTTCCTCACTGCAGCCTGCCTGGGTTGTTATGTAGGGGATTTAGCTGGCTCGGAATTCAGCGACCAGGATGTGGAAGCCGGACATCTGAGCAGCAATCTCAGCGGAGCCTCCAAAATGTTACACCCCTGAAAAAGGGAAGAAATAATCACGAACGTGACGCAGTTATGTTTCCTCACTGACAAATTTAGTGTAATGAGAAAAAGACCGCGATTCCCCCAGGAAGTTGGGTGGAGACCAGAGCAATCGATCTCAGGCTCATAGATTAAGAGCATTTAGTAGATCACAGATGAACACTTTTACCCTTAAATTAGGCACCACAAAATAAAGTAGTCAATATAACATTTACACATTCCTCTTACAATATTAACCCTTTGACTCTTGACGGATTTTAAACACATTTATGCATTTTATCAATCTCTATGAACTAGTACTGGATGCATTCTCTTTTTAACCTTAGATATTTTAAGATCCTTACATACCATGAACTTACTAATACTTTTTAGTGTATAACAGGCTATGAATATGTCCTTTAACCTGTCACACTCCCACAACAGCTCAATAGGGTTGAGATGAGGTGACTGTGCTGGCCACTCCATTATAGACAGAATACCAGCTGACTGCTTCTTCCCTAAATAGTTATTGCATAGTTTGGAGCTGTGCTTTGGGTCATTGTCCTGTTGTAGGAGGAAATTGGCTCCAATCAAGTGCAGTCCACAGGGTATTCCTTCTTCAAGATCCCTTTTACCCTGTACAAATCTCCCACTTTACCACCACCAAAGCACCCCCAGACCATCACATTGCCTCCACCATGCTTGACAGATGGCATCAAGCACTCCTCCAGCATCTTTTCATTTGGTCTGCGTCTCACAAATGTTCTTCTTTGTGATCCGAACACCTCAAACTTCGATTAATCTGTCCCCTTTTTTCCAATCTTCCTCTGTCCAGTGTCTGTGTTATTTTGCCCATCTTAATCTTTTCTTTTTATTGGCCAGTCTGAGATATGGCTTTTTCTTTGCAACTCTGCCTAGAAGGTCAGCATCCCGGAGTCGCCTCTTCACTGTTGACGTTTAGACTGGTGTTTTGCGGGTACTATTTAATGAAGCTGCCAGTTGAGGACCTGTGAGGCATCTGTTTCTCAAACTAGACACTCTAATGTATTTGTCCTCTTGCTCAGTTGTGCAGCGGGGCCTCCCACTCCTCTTTCTATTCTGGTTAGAGCCAGTTTGCGCTGTTCTGTGAAGGGAGTAGTACACAGCGTTGTACGAGATCTTCAGTTTCTTGGCAATTTCTCACATGGAATAGCCTTCATTTCTCAGAACAAGAATAGACTGACAAGTTTCAGAAGAAAGTTATTTGTTTCTGGCCATTTTGAGCCTGTAATCGAACCCACAATTGCTTATGCTCCAGATACTCAACTAGTCTCAACAAGGCCAGTTTTATTGCTTCTTTAATCAGCACAACAGTTTTTAGCTGTGCTAACATAATTGCAAAAGGGTTTTCTAATGATCAATTAGCCTTTTAAAATGAGAAACTTGGATTAGCAAACACAACGTGCCATTGGAACACAGGACTGATGGTTGCCAATAATGGGCCTCTGTACGCCTATGTAGATATTCCATTAAAAATCAGCCGTTTCCAGCTACAATAGCCATTTACAACATTAACAATGTCTACACTGTATTTCTGATCATTTTGATGTTATTTTAATGGACAAAAAAATAGCTTTTCTTTCGAAAACAAGGAAATTTTTAAGTGACCCCAAACTTTTGAACGGTAGTGTATATATCGCTTTTGAGTGGATTATTCCTTAAAACTGTCACAAACATCCCCGGTAGACTGCCACACAGTCTATGATAACAGGGGGAGGTTAGAAGAACCAATAACCTCAGGAGGGAAAACTGAGATTCTGTCTTGACCAAAGAACACAAAGGAGATCTGATTGTCAATCAGGACTAAAATCAGCAATGTTTCTTGTTCACCACACGCAGCCCCATGTATATGGACCTTTCTGCTATGGCCTTTCTCAACCTGATCAGCAGGTCACCAGGAGACATGCATGGGTTCTGGGGGCAGAACTATTGTGAATCAAATGGCTTGGAAGAGAGGAAGAGGAGGAGAGAGGAAAAAGGAGGGAAGGGAGGGAGGTGAGTAGGGAAGAGATGAGGAAGAGATGGAATAGGAGGGAAGGAAGGAAGGTGTGTAGGGAAGAGAGGAGGAAGAGATGGAATAGGAGGGAAGGAAGGAAGGTGTGTAGGGAAGAGAGGAGGAAGAGATGGAATAGGAGGGAAGGAAGGAAGGTGTGTAGGGAAGAGAGGAAGAGGAAGAAGATGGAAGGGAAGGAGGTGACTAGAGAAGGGAGGGATTGGAGAAAGAGGAGGAAGAGGAGGGTAAGGTGGTGAAGCTTTATAGTTCTCTTGCATTCAGTTTGGGTTATGTGCAGCGTTTGCACTTCTTCTCTCTGCATGTACATGGCACAATGTAAGTAGATTCCGTGTACTTTACACGCTTGTGTTATTTTAACTTTACGATTAATGATAGGTTGTTCGATCACGACATGCATTAGGCTATATACATAGATAAAAACAAAACCCATGTTTTCTCTCCTCATTTAACCTATCTCTCTTCTTCTTCTCATTCTTTCTCCCCCTCCACTCTCTCATGCTCTAGAGTAGACACAGACCTCGCACACCTCTGCATCGCCAGCCCAGAGGTGGTTTCTGAGGTTGAGCTTAATGCACAGAGAAAGGGGCTGCAGGAGAGCATTTAGGATGGTAGGCCTCAGCTACACTAACCACATAAATAACAGAGAGAACACACTCACACACACAGTGGTGTAAAGTACTTAAGTAAAAACACTTTAAAGTACTACTTAAATCGTTTTTTGGGGTATCTGTACTTTACTTTACTATTTATATTTTTGACAACTTTTACTTTTACTCCATACATTTTCACCGACACCCAAAAGTACTCGTTGCATTTTGAATGCTTAGCAGGACAGGACAATGATCCAATTCACGCACAAGAGAACATCCCTGGTCATCCCTACAGCCTCTGATCCGACGAACTCACTAAACACACGTGCTTCATTTGTAAATTAAGTGTTGGAGTGTGCCCCTGGCTATCCGTAAATAAAAAATCAAACATAATGATGCCGTCTGGTTTGCTCAGTATAAGGAATTTGAAATAATTTATACTTTTACTTTTGATACTTAAGTATATTTTAGCAATTACATTTGCTTTTGATAAGTTTAAGTATATTTAAAACCAAATACTTTTAGAAGTTTACTCAAGTGGTATTTTACTGGGTGAATTTCACTTGAGTTTTTTTCAATTAAGGTATCTTTACTTTTACTGAAGTTTGTCCACGCATACGCACACACACACACACACACACACACACACACACACACACACACACACACACACACACACACACACACACACACACACACACACACACACACACACACACACACACACACACACACACACACACACACACACACACACACACACACACACACACACACACACACACACACACACACACACACACACACACACACACACACACACACACACACACACATCCCCCAGGACTCCTGTCCTGTCAGTCGACATCTCTCCACACTGGAGTCTAACGAGACACAGTGCTGTATCAGACCATGCACCTTATCTTACGCAACGCCCACATAGTCTAGCACTGGCATGCAGACTTCTCCTGACCAAATCCAGGTCCAAACAGCATAAGAGCTAATAGAGCTAATAATTGCTCATAAACATATATTACTACATTCATAGACCCTTCATAGAGCATTATGACCAGGCAATGCTGTATCAGACCATGCATCTTATCTTAAGAAATTTTGTCTTCTGCTTTTATCCAACACCGCCGATATACACACACACACACACACACACACACACAGAGACAGAAACACCAATTACGTTGGAGAGGCTGGAGCAGAGGGTAATACATTACAAATTACGTTATGAAGCATTATGCATAGAAAGTTCATAGAAAGTGTTACCGCATTTGTTTATCTTATTACGCATTTCTCTTATTAGACTCCAAAGAGAAGTCTTACCTTCGGCCAGGAGGACACCATGGCTGGTGCCCAGGGCAGCCTGGAGGAATGGCCGGGACAGAAGCACCAGTTCGGGGGTAACACTACTGCAGTAGCCACTGCACAACCTCATCAACATTGAACTCTTCTGGAGGAGCTACAACAGGTACACACACACACAGACACACACACACACACACACACACACAGACAAACACACACACAGTATTGTACAGCTAACCTTGTGGCGACACACAATTCAGTCCCATTCAAAATCCTATTTTCCCAAACCCCTAACCCTAAACCTAACCCTAACCCTAACCCTAACCCATGCCCAAGCCAACAGCCCCAGACCAGTCATGAACTCCTCTGACGGGGTGGTGAAGCAGGGGTCAGGGGTCACCAACCAGCAGCAGCAGGGTCATGGTCAGGGCGGGTCCCACAGCCAGCAGGCCCCAGCGCAGCACTCCCCTTGCCAGGGACAGACGCAGCAGCAACGCGGCCCTCGCTTCTCAAGGAGGAAGGGATCTGACAGTAGTGTCCCTGATGATGACACCAAGGGCAAAGAAGACAAACTAGACAGAAACGAGAGAGCAGGGAGAGGAGGTGAGGTTGTGTAAACTCCTCCCCTTCCCCTGCCTCTCCCCTCCTCTTCTCCCCCAACAAATAATATACTCAGATTTTTCTCAATAAACATTTGGAACATTTCCTTTAATAAACAGTTTTTAGCACAATGCATGGGTTGAAAACTTGGTTTAAACTGATTCATCAGTGAACCAATCTTATTTCTATTCTCCTCGCCAGGGGACAGAACTACCAACTACTGCCAATCTCTCTGCTCATTTTATTTCAGTTGTTTCCTGCAAAGTCATCAAACTAACACAGCAGTGAATCCGACAGCAGAGAAGATGTTAGTCATTATTAGAGTGAGAGTGGCAGTTGCATCATATTATGTCTGTGTCAAAGCCCAGAACCCAATTAAACTCACTATTCTGGGTGTCAGGGGGAGTAGCCTTAAATTTCACACTGGTGCTCAAACACTATTTATATGAGTGTATATGTAACCGACATGTAAATACATAGAGGATCAGAAATTAAGCAGGCTTATGTCATACTGATCACACACACACATGCACACCCACCCACACACTCCCACACACACACACACACACACACACACACACACACACACACACACACACACACACACACACACACACACACACACACACACACACACACACACACACACACACACACACACACACACACACACACACACACACACACACCCCACCTACACATACTTTTCATCCCAAGACACCTGTCTATTACACACAACCAAAAAACGAAATACATTAAACAGCTTTCATGTAAAATTACCACAAACAAAGCTGAAACAACGGAGAGACGCATGCATCCGAAACAAAGCGATTGTGAATGGAGGGAGTGCTGGGTTTGTGCAATTACCATAGCTCCAGTGCTCAGTGTGTGTGCAGCACTCTGAGGGCCCCAATCTGTTCCTGTGTTTTGTTATTTGTGTCATAAAATCCCAAGCGAGGACACAGTCACTGGGAAGAGAAGAGAAAGGCATCTGTGTATCTCTCTATCTCTCTCTCTCTCTCTCTCTCTCTCTCTCTCTCTCTCTCTCTCTCTCTCTCTCTCTCTCTCTCGCACTCTCTTTCTCTCTTTATCGCTCTCACTCTCGCTGTCTTTCTCTCTCTCTGTGTGTGTTTATATGTGTGTGTGTGTGTGTGTGTGTGTGTGGGGGGGGGGGCGTCCCATGTGTACAGTATGTGGGTAGAAATATGATAAATGTATGCAAATCATTTTTGATTTTATGTTACAGTTTTTTCCAATTGCTAACACACTAAAATGACATGCACAGCACCATTTTTTTAACTGACACACAGAGAGCAAAACCTCTTCTCAAGTCTCCAAAAGTCTAAACACATTTTCTGCTTTACACACATTTTGCAATTCAAAATGGCACTTTTTAAATGCACTGCACATGGTTATCTGCATAAGACACAACAATCTGACATAAAGTCACGTTTGCCATTTCAAAACACTGCCATTCAAAATGACACTACATGAGCTAATTGGCCAATACATGTGCCACCTGGCCAAACACCTGAATGGTTAATTGTTACCACTTCAATCAGGAAGTAAGCAGTATGAAAAGACCACAGGTGAGCACCTTTTGTTTTACAACAACAATGGAAGACGTTGCAGAGAAAGGAAGAGGAAGAGGAAGAGGGAGGGTGAGAATGAGAGGGGTACGAAGAGTGAGAGGTAGGGGTAGAACTGGTAGAGGAGTTCATGGCCAAAGAAGACAACAACTTTCAAATGAAATCAGAGCAATCTTAGTTGATCATGTCATCAACAATGGGCTGACAATGGGAGAGGCTGGACAGAGAGTGCAGCCCAACTTGAGCCGTTTTACTGTCGCCTGTGTCATCCGGACATTTAGACTGGAGTACAGGTATGTAACCAAAATGTATTTCACACTATGTAGTACACCCCATGTCATAGTGTATCAGTTGGGTGACACCTGTTTACTTCATGAATGGCTGATGTCATACACTAACTGCACGTTTCCTGTACAATTTACTCTACTGTGGGGGAAATATCTTTAGGCTGCATTGTCCAAGCCCTATATTTTTGTTTATTTGTTTTTCTAAAGTACCGAGAGACGCAACCATGGTGGAGGAAGGGGCCAAATGTTCGCAGGGGTACAGGAAGCTGCCATTGTAAACTTGGTTTTGGAAAATAATGAAATCAGATTACGAGAAATTCAAAGCCACATCATCCAAGACAACACCATATTCAACAACATTCAACGAGTCAGTCTGTCCACATTGGCTCGCATTCTCAAGCGAAACCAAATCAGAATGAAACAACTTTATAAGGTGCCGTTTGAGAGAAACTCTCAAAGAAACAAAGAGGTCAGACGAGCATATGTGGATGTAAGTACAATATTGACTGCAGTACACTACACGCAACATTGTTTCCCAGTTTACTGGATAACATCATATTGAATGCTTTTGTTCTTTGTTTTCAGGGAGTACTGGAAATGGATGCTCATGCAATCCCACATGAGTTCATCTTTATAGATGAGGCTGGGTTCAACCTAGCAAAGACCAGAAGAAGGGGGAGAAACGTCATTGGCCACAGACCCATTATAGATGTTCCTTCCCAACGTGGTGGGAACATCACAATGTGCGCTGCCATCTCCAATACGCATGGTGTCCTCCACTGTCATGCCAACTTGGAACATACAACACAGCCCATATTCTCACATTTCTGGACAGACTCCACTACATTCTCATACCACCAGAGCGTATGAATGATGCTGACCATCAAAGAACCCGGTACATTGTAGTATGGGACAACGTGAGCTTTCATCGTGCAGCCCCAGTCCAAAACTGGTTTGCTGACCACCCACCATTTCTCGTGCAATACCTCCCACCATACTCACCATTTCTGAACCCCATAGAATAGTTATTTTCGGCATGGCGGTGGAAGGTATACGACCGGCAGCCCTTTGTGCGCATGCCTCTTGTGCAGGCTATGGAAGAGGCATGTGATGAGATTGATGTGGGTGCGATTCAGGGATGGATAAGGCACTCAAGGCGCTTCTTCCCTCGATGTCTGGCAAGGGAAGATATTGCCTGTGATGTGGACGAGGCGTTGTGGCCAGACCCAGCTGTGCGGCAAGATGCTGCCAAATTATTTTTCTCGCCTCTTTTTTTTTATATATATTTTTTCAGCAAATTTTTTTTTTCAGTTTACTGTTTTTTGTGAGCATATTTTTGTTCAGTCCAATGTAAATATATCTGCTGTGCATATGTTGTTTGGTGAAAAATAAAAAATAAAAATGTTTCAACAGCATGTGTGTGTATCTGCAAATATTTCTGTACATGTGAACAATCTGAAGAATTTTCTACAATTTGAACTATTTTAGTATTATGGCAAAGCACACAAAAAATGAGAGTGCTTTTCATTATGCCCAACAGTGTGTAGTTGGTTAGACAAAAATCTGGTAATATGAATGAAGTGTGTGCCATTTCGTGCAAACGTTTGATTTTGAAAATGCTATATGTAGTTTTGGTTGCAGTGCTTCATTTTGCAGGTATTTTGGGTGTGTGGTTTTGTGAATTGTAGTAAGTATTTTGATAAAACCAGCCTAGTTTGCAAAATTGTGTTTTAGCAATTGGGAAAAACTATAATATGATCAAGTTTGAAGTCGGGCGCTAAATGCTGAATCAGAAGACTTATTTATAGAAATAAGCTAGAGCAGTGATTCCCAACCTTTTTCGGTTACTGCACCACCAACTGAATTTTGCTCTGCCCAGAGTTCCCCTGAAGTACCCCCTCATTTGCATTTTACCAGTAAGCCTATGGTCTCATGAGTCTTCTCAAGTACCCCCTGTGGATAGGCCAAGAACCCCCAGGGGTCCTAGTACCCCTGGTTGGGAACCACTGAGCAAGAGGACTCCTGATATCTCCAGTATAAGTATACATTTAGTCTTAATCTGTTGTTGTCTAGTACTGTATTTTTGCTAGGTAGGGCCATCTACTTTAAGTGCTGCCTGTCTTCCCAGTAGCCTACTTGGTGTGTGAACTGCTGACTGCTCATAACTTCCAACCAGGATTAAGGGACAGGGCAATTTGTGACTGTTGTTGTTTTTGGTAATCAGTAGCTTTATTGGAGGGGGAGTGGTTTCTCTTCTCCTTTGCAATCAGCAATCAGTACTGGGAGGTGTGCTCTTCATGTCACGACTTCCGCCGAGGCTGCCCCCCCTCCTGGTTCGGGCAGGCTTCGGCGTTCGTCGTCACCGTAGTACTAGCTACTGCCGATCCCATTCTCATCACTCCACTTGTCATGTCTTGTCAATCACACACACCTGGTGCTCATTCCCCTAATTAGTATGTGTATAAGTGTTCCCTCTGTTCCCCTTGTCTTTGTGAGTGATTGCTTTGTTGTGAGAGCGTGTAGCTCGGTTGAGCTACATTTCACTGTGTTATTGCCAAGGTGGATGTTTTCCCTTGTACAGTTTCGTTTGACGCTTAGGGCGTTTGATTTATGCAAACGGATTAAACTCTGGACTTCGGTATTTTACCTCCTGCGCCTGACTCCTTCTTTCACACCTCGTCACACTTCACCTCTACAAGGTAATTAGAAATTAGTGTTAGTACCTCAGTCTCCCCTGTTTTCTCAGAGGTGGCTGTGTCAGTGGTGATCGTCGCAAAACTGAGACAGTTCTGCCGAGGTGTTCTGTGGTGTTGTTGGGGGAAGGAAAGAGATGAAGGCGCCACTCTCTCACTTGAGTGTCTTACCTAGTTATTTTCAGATGATCTCATTTTGCTCTTTTGTAGCTTTGGCAGCTACTGTATGTGTGTTTTCTATAACTGTTTGCTCCTCTCCCTGAAAGCTTTACAGACATCCCCACCCCTTGGCTGCAACCTTTCTAAATTAGTGTACCCTGTGCGCACAATCCATGTGGAATTCCTGGTCTCTGGCAGCGTTTGGAACTACCGATCTGCAGTCAAGAACGTAGACTTCATCTCAGCCTATGCTGCTCTTCAGTCCCTTGACTTTTTGGCCCTGACGGAGACCTAGATCACCCCAGAAAACACTGCTACTCCAGCTGCTCTCTCTTCATCTTACTACGTCTTCTCTCATAGTCTGAGAGCATCTGGTCGTCGTGGTGGTGGAACAGGGCTACTCCTAAGTGGAGATTTTATATTTTATCCCTCACTCACCTGTCCATCTCCACATTTGAATTCCATGCTGTCACTTTCACTTGTCCACTCAAGCTATCTCTCTCAGAACCATCTTCTTGACTCTAACCAGTCAGGCTTCAAGACGGGTCACTCAACCGAGAATGCGTCACGAAGGCTCGCCACACTGCCAAAGCTGACTCTGTCCTCTGCTCTCATCCTCCTAGATCTATCTGCTGCCTTCCGCACCGTGATCCATCAGATCCTCCTTTCCACCCTCTCAGGGCTGGGAATCTCAGGCTCTGCACACTCTTGGATTGTATCCTACCTAGCAGGCCTCTCCTACCAGCTGGCGGGGAGAGGATCTGTGTCTGCACCACATGCTCTCACTACTGGTGTCCCCCAGGGCTCGGTTCTAGGCCTTCTCCTCTTCTCTCTATACACCACGTCACTCAGCTCCGTCATATCCTCACATGGTCTCGCCTATCATTGCTATGCAGATGACACTTAACTACTTTTCTCCTTCCCCCTTCTGACACCCAGGTGGCAACATGCATCTCTGCGTGCCTAGCAGATATCTCAGCTTGGATGTCGGCCCACCCCCTCAAGCTCAACCTCTACGAGGGAGCTGCTCTTCCTCCTGGGGAAGGCCTGCCCGCTCCAAGACCTCGACATCATGGTTGACAATGCCACGGTGTCCCCCTCTCAGAGTGCAAATAATCTTGGCCTGACCCTGGACAACACCCTGTCGTTCTCTGCAAACATCAATGCATTGATTCGCTCCTGCAGGTTCATGCTCTACAACATCCATGGAGTCTCGCTGTTGGCTGGGTTCCCCGCCTGTGTCATCAAACCCCTGCAATATATCCAGAATGCTGCAGCCCATGTCACCCCGCTCCTCTGCACATGCCACTGGCTTCACATCGAAGCTCGCATCCACTATAAGACCACCTCAGGTCTCTTGGCCCTCTCACCCCTATGGGAGGGCAGCTCCCGTTCAGCCCAGTCCAAGCTCTTCACTGTCCTGGCACCCCAATGGTGGAACCAGCTTCCCCCTGAAAAAAATGAAATATTTTAAAATAACCTTTCGTGAACTACTACTCTTTACTAGGTCTGACTTTGCTGATAGCTACTTTATTGTGGGAAAATGTACTTACTATGACTGTGATATGTGGTTGTCCCACCTAGCTATCTTAAGATGAATGCACTAACTGTAAGTCACTCAAGATAAGAGCATCTGCTAAATTACTAAATCAAAATCAAAGAGGAATAAATATGTTGATCAATACGAGTATTGTTAGATTCACATCGCTAACCTGTGCTTCTGGGTTCTAATTGGGTAAGACAGTTGTAACTAAGCTCATAAAGAATCAATAGTTATATGCGGATTGCCCCTTTTTATAACATAGCATGTATCTGTGTTGTAAAATAATGTACCTTCCCTATCCCATCAGACCGAAGCTCTTGTAATACAGTGTCTTTTTGTATTGCTGTTTCCATGCTGCCACTAAGACCACAAAGACCAGCTTTAGAACAACACGAAGAGTTATCTATCCAAAATGGAGATGTATGGATAAACCACTTCTTAAATCTTTTTGGCCCTATTACAAAGTACAAACAGCAAAAACATATACATGATAACATACAAATCTTAGAATCAACTATTAAAGACTACCAGAACCCACTGGATTCTCCAATTACCTTGAATGAACTACAGAACAAAAGACAAACCCTCCAACCCAAAAAGGCCTGTGGTGTTGATGGTATCCTAAATGAAATGATAAAATATACAGACCACAAATTCCAATTGGCTATAATTAAACCGTTTAACTTCTATGGGATAGGTGTCCTGTATACAGGATGGTTGAGCTAACAGCAAACCTTCCAGGACATAGACATGTCTTATATGGTGTTACGGATACAGGTATCCTGTGTCTTTTTTTGTGTTTTTCCTCTCCTTCTGCCCTAATCACAGGTGTCCTGTATGTTCCTGATTGATTGTCGTTGGGGTGTCTGCTGATTGCTGAGGTGGACCAATCAGTGGACATTCCTCTGCATTGCACCACCTGTTTCTGGTTTTTCAATCACACATCCCATTGTTTAAAAGCCGGCCAGTTGTGTTTGTAGAGAGATACTATTTTCCGTATGTGAGTATGGATACTGTGGTGTCCTATGTTTTGTGTACTCACTCATTTGCTGGTTACTCTGTTTGGTAACTTTGTTGTGTGTTTCTGGGAAAAGGGGAATTTAAGCAAGTTACCCTTGGGCATACATTACCCGTAGGAAGAAAACAGTCTAAAAACGCTAGTTAGACCTGAGCGGACAACCCACTGTAATTTTTGTATGATTAGCAGTAGCTTAGCGGTTCTTGAGGCAGGCAAGATCAGTTTAGGTTTTTTTTACACTATTGTTTCATTTCTTGGGTCCTGCTCAGCCCTTTTTCCTAAACCTTTACCGTGTGTTCAAAAATAAACATTTTATGTTTGACGGTAGTTTATGGTTGTCGTGTAGTTTTTGTTCTCACTGTTCCATGTCACGATTCTAATTTGCATGAATTATGTTACGGGTCTCTTGTCCATCCACCCTAGACGTTTAAAGCCACGGGGTTCGTAACATATGGGCAGAAAGCTTAAATTCTTGTTAATCGAACTACACTGTCCAATTTACAGTAGCTATCAGAGTGAAAAAATACCATGCTATTGTTTGAGGAGAGTGCATAACAACAAATGTATCACGGCAACTGGTTTGATACATTCAGCTCTGAAGGTAAATAATGTACTTACATTCAGTAATCTTGCTCTGATTTGTCATCCTGAGGGTCCCAGAGATAAATTGTAGCATAGTTTTGTTTGATAAAATCCATTTTTATATTCAAATGTAGGAACTGGGTTCTACAGTTTGAACCCTTGCTGTCTCTGTCTCCACACTCACTCCGCCCGGCCATCTAGATGTGTGAAAGTTAGTGTATAAGCTAATGATCCATCATGTAAGACATTCCTGGGAGTGTGTAAACTTACATTTTGTATTAGCATATCATTTTTCGTATGTTCTATATAGTTATGTACTTGAAAATGTATCATTTGACTAATTCGGCACATTTGGGCAGACTTGATACAATAGTCCAGTATTGCAATGCTTCACTGGATCAATCTGAAACTTTGCACACACACTGCTGCCATCTAGTGGCCAAAACACAAGTTGCACCTAAACTGCAATATTATATCGTGGTCTCTCTCTTGCATTTCAAAGATGATAAAAAAAAATCAAAATAGAAAATGCATGTTTTTTGGTTTGTATTATCTTTTACCAGATCTAATGTGTTATATTCTCCTACATTCATTTCACATTTCCACAAACTTCAAAGTGTTTCCTTTCAAATGGTATCAAGAATATGCATATCCTTGTTTCAAGTCCTGAGCTACAGGCAGTTAGATTTGGGTATTTCATTTTAGGTGAAAATGGGAAAAAAAGGTCAGATCCTTAAAAAACACGCATTTCTTTCCACAGGGCCGTGGGGTGGGACAGGGATGCAGCTTAAGCCCCACCCTATTCAACATATTGGCGAGGGCACTAGAACAGTCTGCAGCACCTGGGCTCACCCTACTAGAATCTGAAGTCAAATGTCTATTGTTTGCTGATGATCTGGTGCTTCTGTCCCCAACCAAGGAGGGCCTACATCAGCACCTAGATCTTCTGCACATATTCTGTCAGACCTGGGCCCTGACAGTAAATCTCAGTAAGACAAAAATAATGGTGTAACGAAAAAGGTCCAGTTGCCACTAACACAAATACTGTCACGCCCTGGCTCTGGGGACTCTTATATGTTGAGCCAGGGTGTTAGTTTCTATGTTTAGTGCTCCCCGCATTAAGTTAGTGGTGAGTGTTCCCAGTACGGCCCAACCCGTTCCTGCTCCCCGCACTAAGTTAGTGGTGCGTGTTCCCAGTACGGCCCAACCCGTTCCTGCTCCCCGCACTAAGTTAGTGGTGCGTGTTCCCAGTACGGCCCAACCCGTTCCTGCTCCCCGCACTAAGTTAGTGGTGCGTGTTCCCAGTACGGCCCATCCCGTTCCTGCTCCCCGCACTAAGTTAGTGGTGCGTGTTCCCAGTACGGCCCAACCCGTTCCTGCTCCCCGCACTAAGTTAGTGGTGCGTGTTCCCAGTCCGGCCCGACCCGTTCCTGCCCCTCGCACCAAGCCAGTGGTGCGCGTCGCCAGCCCGGCCCGGCCTGTTCCTGCCCCTCGCACCAAGCCAGTGGTGCGCGTCGCCAGCCCGGCCCGGCCTGTTCCTGCACCTCGCACCAAGCCTGTGGTGCGCGTCGCCAGCCCGGCCCAGCCTGTTCCTGGCCCTCGCACCAAGCCAGTGGTGCGCGTCGCCAGCCCGGCCCGGCCTGTTCCTGCTCCCCGCACCAAGCCAGTGGTGCTCGTCGCCAGCCCGGTCCGGCCTGTTCCTGCTCCCCGCACCAAGCCAGTGGTGCACGTCGCCAGCCCGGTCCGGCCTGTTCCTGCTCCCCGCACCAAGCCAGAGGTGCGCATCGCCAGCCCGGTCCGGCCTGGTCCTGCTCCCCGCACCAAGCCAGTGGTGCGCGTCGCCAGCCCGGTCCGGCCTGTTCCTGCTCCCGCACCAAGCCAGTGGTGCGGCGTCGCCAGCCCGGTCCGGCCTGGTCCTGCTCCCCGCACCAAGCCAGTGGTGCGCGTCGTCAGTCCGGCACAGCCCGTGCCTGTTCCACCGGTGCCTGGTCAGGTACCGGTCAGCTGCTCCACACCGGAGCCTAAGCAATCCGCTCCACCGATGTCCAGTCCAGCTCCAGCCAGCGGGACCAGACCAGGGGCGCTACGGGGGGTTAGCTAGAGAGTGGTGGTCACGCCCGGAGCTGGATCCGCCTCCGAGGCGGAATGCCCACCCGGCCCCTCCCCTGTTGGGTTTAGTTGGCGCGGTCACAGTCCGCGCCTTTGGGCCGGGGTGGTTCCCAGTCAGAGGCAGCTGTGGCTTGTTGTCTCTGATTGGGAACCATACTTAGGCAGCCTGTTTTGCACTTGTCATTTGTGGGATCTTGTTCCGGAGAGGTTTGTGTTTTGTTAACCTTAGGACTTCACGTATCGTTTTGTTGTTTTGTATTGTTAAAAGTACTCATTAAAAGATGTACGCATATCACGCTGTGCCTTGGTCCGGTTCTTACGACGATCGTGACAAATACACATTTCACGTAGACACCATTGCCCTATATCACACAAAAAACTATACATACCTCGGCCTAAACATCAGCACCACAGGTAACTTCCACAAAGCTGTGAACGATCTGAGAGACAAGGCAAGAAGGGCCTTCTATGCCATCGAAAAGGAACATAAAGTTCGACATACCAACTAGGATCTGGCTAAAAATACTTGAATCAGTTATACAGTGCCTTGCAAAGGTTTTCTTCCCCCTTTGCGTTTTTCCTATTATGTTGCATTACAACCTGTAATGTAAATGGTTTTTTATTTGGATTTCATGTAATGAACAATAAACAAAATAGTCCAAATTGTTGAAGTGGAATTCAAAAAATAACTTGGTTCAAAAAATTCTAAAAAATAAATAACAGAAAAGTGGTGCATGCATATGTATTCACCCCCTTTGCTATGAAGCCCCTAAATAAGATCTGGTGCAACCAATTACCTTCAGAAGTCACATAATTAGTTCAATCTAAGTGTCACATGATCTCAGTATATATACACTTGTTCTGAAAGGCCCCAGAGTCTGCAACACCACTAAGCAAGGGGCACCACCAAGTAAAAGGCACCATGAAGACCAAGGAGCTCTTGAAACAGGTCAGGGACAAAGTTGTGGAGAAGTACAGATCAGGGTTGGGTTATTAAAAAATATCAGAAACTTTGAACATCCCACGGAGCACCATTAAATCCATTATAAAAAAATGGAAAGAATATGGCACCACAACAAACCTGCCAAGAGAGGGCCGCCCAGCAAAACTCACGGACCAGGCAAGGAGTGCATTAATCAGAGAGGCAACAAAGATACCAAAGATAACCCTGAAGGAGCTGCAAAGCTCCACAGCAGAGATTGGAGTATCTGTCTATAGGACCACTTTAAGCTGTACACTCCACAGAGCTGAGATTTACGGAAGAGTGGGCAGATTAAAGCCATTGTTTAAAGAAGAAAATAAGCAAACACGTTTGGTGTTCGCTAAAAGGCATGTGGGAGACTCCTCAAACATATGGAAGAAGGTACTCTGGTCAGATGAGACTAAAATTGAGCTTTTTGGCCATCAAGGAAACGCTATGTTTGGCGCAAACCCAACACCTCTCATCACCCCGAGAACACAAGGTTTTTCATCGGCAGGGACTGGGAAACTGGTCAGAATTGAAGGAATGATGGATGGCTCTAAATACAGGGAAATTCTTGAGGGAAACCTGTTTCAGTCTTCCAGAGATTTGAAACTGGGACGGAGGTTCACCTTCCAGCAGGAGAATGACTCTAATCATACTGCTAAAGCAACACTCGAGTGGTTTAAGGGGAAATATTAAAATATCTTGGAATGGCCTAGTCAAAGCCCAGACCTCAATCAAATCTATGGTATGACTTAAAGATTGCTGTACACCAGCAGAACTCATCCAACTTGAAGGAGCTAGAGCAGTTTTGTCTTGAAGAATGGGCAACAATCCCTGTGGCTAGATGTGCCAAACTTATAGAGACATACCCCAAGAGATTTGCAGCTGTAAATGCTGCAAAAGATGACTCTACAAAGTATTGACTTTGGGGGGGTGAATAGTTATGCACGCTCAAGTTTTTTGTCTCATTTCTTGTTTGTTTCACAAGAAAAAATATTTTGCATCTTCAAAGTGGTAGGCATGTTGTGTAAATCAAATGATACAACCCCCCCAAAATCAATTTTAATTCCAGGTTGAAAGGCAGCAAAATAGGAAAAATGCAAAGGGGGGTGAATACCTTCACAAGCCACTGCAGAAAACATTGCACTTTATGGTTGTGAGGTCTGGGGTACGCTCAGCAACCAAGAATTCACAAAATGGGACAAACACCAAGTTTAGATTCTGCATGCAGAATTCTGCAAAAATATCCTCAGTGTACAATGTAAAACACCAAATAACGCATGCAGAGCAGAATTAGGCTGATGCCCGCTAATTATCAAAATCCAGAAAAGAGCCGTTATTTTCTACAACCACTTAAAAGGAAGCGATTCACAAACCTTCCATAATAAAGCCATCACCTACAGAGAGATTAACCTGGGGAAGAGTCCCCTAAGCAAACTGGTTCTTGGGCTGTGTTCACAAACACAAACAGACCCCACAGAGCCCCAGGACAGTAACACAATTAGACCTAACCAAATCATTAGAAAACATAAAGATAATTACTTCAAATCAAATTTTATTTGTCACATGATTTGACTAATCAAATAGTCTGGGTATCCATTTGATTAGATGTTCAGGAGTCTTATGGCTTGGGGGTAGAAGCTGTTTAGAAGCCTCTTGGACCTAGACCTGGCGCTCCGGTTCCACTTGCCGTGCGGTAGCAGAGAGAACAGTCTATGACTAGGGTGGCTGGAGTCTTTGACAATTTTTAGGGCCTTCCTCTGACACTGCCTGGTATAGAAGTCCTGAATGGCAGGAAGCTTGGCCTCAGTGATGTACTGGGCCGTACGCACTACCCTCTGTAGTGCCTTGCGGTCGGAGGCCGTGCAGTTGCCATACCAGGCAGTAATGCAACCAGTCAGGATGCTCTCGATGGTGCAGCTGTAGAACCTTTTGATGATCTGAGGACCCATGCCAAATCTTTTCAGTCTCATTAGGGGGAATACGTTTTGTTGTGCCCTCTTCATGACTGTCTTGGTGTGCTTGGACAATGTTAGTTTGTTGGTGAAGTGGACACCAAGGAACTTGAAGCTCTCAACCTGCTCCACTACAGCCCAGTCGATGAGAATGGGGGCGTGCTCAGACCTCTTCTTTTTCCTGTAGTCCACAATCATCTCCTTTGTCTTGATCATGTTGAGGGAGAGGTTGTTATCCTGGTACCACACGGCCAGGTCTCTGACCTCCTCCCTATAGGCTGTCTTGTTATTGTCGATGATCAGGCTTACCACTGTTGTGTCATAACACTACCACAAGATCCAGCTTATTTTTATTTATTTTTATTTTTTATTTAACCTTTATTTAACCAGGTAAGGCAGTTGAGAACAAGTTCTCATTTTCAACTGAGACCTGGCCAAGACAAAGCAAAGCAGTGCGGATAAAACAACAACAACACAGAGTTACATATGGAATAAACAAAACGTACAGTCAATAACAAAATAGAAAATCTATATACAGTGTGTGCAAATGTAGTAAGTTATGGAGGTAAGGCAATAAATAGGCCATAGTGCAAAATAATTACAATTATAATTTAGTATTAACACTGGAGTGATAGATGTGCAGAAGATAATGTGCAAATAGAGATACTGGGGTGCAAATGAGCAAAATAAATAACAATGTAAATAACAATATGAGGATGAGGTAGTTGGGTGGGCTAATTACAGATGGGCTGTGTACAGGTGCAGTGATCGGTAAGCTGCTCTGACAACTAACGCTTCAAATTAGTGAGGGAGATAAGTGTCTCCAGCTTCAGAGATTTCTGCAGTTCGTTCCAGTCATTTGCAGCAGAGAACTGAAAGGAATGGCGACCAAAGGAGGTGTTGGCTTTGGGGATGACCAGTGAGATATACCTGCTGGAGCGCATACTACGGGTGGGTGTTGCTATGGTGACCAATGAGCTAAGATAAGGCAGGGATTTGCCTAGAATGGATTTATAGATGACCTGGAGCCAGTGGGTTTGGCGACGAATATGTAGTGCCAGCCAACGAGAGCGTACAGGTCACAGTGGTGGGTAGTATATGGGGCTTTGGTGATAAAACGGATGGCACTGTGATAGACTACATCCAATTTGCTGAGTAGAGTGTTGGAAGCTATTTTGTAAATGACATCGCCGAAGTCAAGGATCGGTAGGATAGTCAGTTTTACGAGGGCATGTTTAGCAGCATGAGTGAAGGAGGCTTTGTTGCGAAATAGGAAGCCGATTCTAGATTTAACTTTGGATTGGAGATGCTTAATGTGTCTGGAAAGAGAGTTTACAGTCTAACCAGACAACTAGGTATTTGTAGTTGTCCACATATTCTAAGTAAGAGCCGCCGAGAGTAGTGATTCTAGTCGGGCAGGCGGGTGCAAGCAGCGTTCGATTGAAGAGCATGCATTTAGTTTTACTAGTGTTTGAGAGCAGTTGGAGGCCACAGAAGGAGTGTTGTATGGCATTGAAGCTCGTTTGGAGGTTTGTTAACACATTGTCCAATGAAGGGCCAGATGTATACAAAATGGTGTCGTCTGCATAGAGGTGGATCTGAGAGTCACCAGCAGCAAGAGCGACATCATTGATATACACAGAGAATAGAGTCGGCCCGAGAATTGAACCCTGTGGCACCCCCATAGAGACTGCCAGAGGTCCAGACAACAAGCCCTCAGATTTAACACATTGAACTCTATCTGAGAACTAGTTGGTGAACCAGGCGAGTCAGTCATTTGAGAAACCAAGGCTATTTATTCTGCCAATAAGAATGTGGTGATTGACAGAGTCAAAAGCCTTGGCCAGGTCAATGAAGACGGCTGCACAGTACTGTCTTTTATATATTGCGGTTATTATATTGTTTAGGACCTTGAGCGTGGCTGAGGTACACCCATGACCAGCTCGGAAACCAGATTGCATAGCGGAGAAGGTACGGTGGGATTCTAAATGTTCGCTGATCTGATAGTTAACTTGGCTTTCAAATACTTTCGAAAGGCAGGGCAGGATGGATATAGGTCTGTAACAGTTTGGATGTAGAGTGTCACCCCCTTTGAAGAGGGGGATGACCGCGGCAGCTTTTCAATCTCTGGGGATCTCAGACGATACGAAAGAGAGGTTGAACAGGCTAGTAATAGGGGTAGCGACAACTTTGGCGGCTAATTTTGAAAGAAAGGGTCCAGATTGTCTAGCCCAGCTGATTTGTAGGGGTCCAGATTTTGCAGCTCTTTCAGAACATCAGCTATCTGAATTTGGGTGAAGGAGAAGCGGGGGGGCAAGTTGCAGCGGAGGGTGCAGAGCTGGTGGCCGGGGTAGGGGTATCCAGGTGGAAAGCATGGCCAGCCGTAGCAAAATGCTTGTTGAAATGTAGTTGGGAGGAGGTGCTCTTATTCTCCATTGACTTTACAGTGTCCCAAAACTTTTTGGAGTTAGTGCTACAGGATGCACATTTCTGTTTGAAAAAGTTAGCCTTTGCTTTCCTAACTGATAGTGTATATTGGTTCCTGACTTCCCTGAAAAGTTGCATATCGCGGGGGCTGTTCGATGCTAATGCCGTACGCCACAGGATCTTTTTGTGCTGGTCAAGGGCAGTCAAGTCTGGGGTGAACCAGGGGCTATATCTGTTCTTAGTTGTGATTTTTTTGAATGGGGCATGCTTATTTAAGATGGAGAGGAAAGCACTTTTAAAGAACAACCAGGCATCCTCTACTGACAGAATGAGGTCAATATCCATCCAGGATTCGCGGGCCAGGTCAATTAGAAAGGCCTGCTCGCTGATGTGTTTGACAGTGATGAGGGGTGGTCGTTTGACCGCGGACCCATTACGGACGCAGTCAATGAGGCAGTGATCGCTGAGATCCTGGTTGAAGACAGCAGAGGTGTATTTAGAGGGTAAATTAGTCAGGATGATATCTGAGGGTGCCCATGTTAACGGATTTAGGGTTGTACCTGGTAGGTTCCTTGATAATTTGTGTGAGATTGAGGGCATCTAATTTAGATTGTAGGACGGCCGGGGTGTTAAGCATATCCCAGTTTAGGTCACCAAGCAATACGAATTCACAGATGGTGTTCAGGGCACAGCTGGGGGCTGAGGGGGTCTGTAGCAAGCGACAACAGTGAGAGACTTTTTAGGATTTTTAGAAGTAGAAGCTCAAACTGTTTGGGCACAGACCTGGATAGTATGATAGAGCTCTGCAGGCTATATTTACAGTAGATTTCAACTCCGCCCCCTTTGGCAGTTCTATCTAGACAGAAAATGTTGTAGTTGGGAATGGAAATTTCAGAATCTTTGGTGGCCTTACTAAGCCAGGATTCAGACACTGGTAGAACATCAGGGTTGGCTGAGTGTGCTAACGCAGTGAATAACTCAAACTTAGGGAGGAGGCTTCTGATGTTAACATGCAAGAAACCAAGGCTTTTGTGATTACAGAAGTCAACAAATGATAGCGCCTGGGGAGCAGGAGTGATACTGGGGGCTAAAGGGCCTGTGTTAACCTCCACATCACCAGAGGAACAGAGGTGGAGTAGAATATGGATACGGCTAAAGGCTTTAAGAACTGGTATTCTAGTGCGTTGGGTACAGAGAAAAAAAGAGGCCGATTTCCGGCCGTTGTAGAATAGATTCAGGGCATTATGTACAGACAAGTATATGGAAGGATATGAGTACAGTGGAGGTAAACCTAAGCGTTGGGTAAAGATGAAAGAGATAGCATCACTGGAGGCACCGATTGAGCCGGTCTCCGCGTGTGTGGGGGGTGGGACAAAGGATCTATCTGAGACAGGTTGAGCAGGACTGGGGGCTCTACATTGAAAAAGTACAGTTAGAACTAACTGAAACAGCAATAGGCAAGGCATATTGACATGGGAGATAGGCATAAAGCAGTCACAGGTGTTATTCGAGAGAGCTAAGACAACAGCTGGTAATGGCGACGAAAGTTTGAGCTGAGGCTAAACAGATCAACAGGATGGGGTACTGTATAAAGGAACAGTCCAGCAGGCATCAGCTGTGTAGCTGAGTGATCATAAGGTCCAGTGAACAGCAATAAGTATGTCCGGGAGCAGTTCAGTGGCTGCTACGCTACAGGCGAGCTGGAGGCACGGCTGTTGATTGCGTGTGCTAGCGTGCCGGGGCTAGCAGATGGATCTTTGTGGTCGTCGCAACGGGAAGCCTGTTGAAACCACATCAGACGATTACGTCGGCAGACCAGTCGTGATGGATCGGCGGGGCTTCGTGTCAACACTAGGAGGTCCCGTCCGGTTGACAGAGAGGTAGATAGCCGGGAGATGGGCCTGGCTCGAGGCTAGCTCAAGGCTAACTGGGGTTAGCTTCAGGACAGTGGTGATAAGTGGTGATTAGCCAACAATGACAACAGCCATTTGGTTGCAGCTAGCTAGTTGGTGGCTGGTGTCGGTGGTCGGGAGAGGTTGTGTTTTCTCTAGCAGGAGGTAAGCTTGGCTTCTTATATGGTGTTGAGTAAAGCTTTAACCATGTATTTAGATTGTAGGTAGGTATTGTAGTTGGGTATTGTAGGTAGTTTACTTAGGTAGTTATTGTAGGTTATTGTAGGTTATTGTAGGTAAGTATTGTATTCGGCGGACCCCGGCGAAGCACGAGGCTAGCTGACCCACTACTTAGACCAACAAAGCTAGCTAGCTAGCGGGTAGCTACTGGTAACTTTTAGCAACTGTGGTTAGTTGTGTCCAATGTTATTTCACGCTTAAGAGTACCTGTGATTGAGCCAGCTAGCTGCCTATCATTCAGCTGTTTTTCTAACCTCATTATCCGAGGCATTAACGTTAGGTGGTTGGTAGCTGCTGTACTTAATTACAGCTACTGATTGCAGTCTGCCACCCAGACAGCTGGCGTCGGGTAAGTTTGGCTTTATACATAGCTTGGGCTTTGTAGAGTAAGGCTTAAGCTATGTATTAAGATTGTAGTTAGGTATTATAGGTAGGCATCGTGGGCTGTATATTATTAGGTATTATAGGTAGGCATCGTGGGCTGTTGTGGGTAGTTGTTGTATGTAGTTATTGTAGGTTACTTTTGTATTCGGCGGTGCCGGGTGTAGCACGAAGCTAGCTAGCTAACTCACCTCCTGGACTAGCCGGCGAGTGGCTATTAGCAACGGTAGCAACTGAATACAATATCCTTTTAGCCAGCTACATTCGTTCGCAGCGACGCCGTTTTTCAAACAAAGTCAACACAGCAGCCATTGCTAGCTAGCCAACACTACCAGCTAGCTGTACTGTAGTAGCCAAATACAATATCTTTGTGCTAGCTAGCCAACGTTGAATTATTGCTGCGTTATGAAAGAACTAGACACGGACACGAATTATCTGTTTAGTGTGTTAACACACTATTGGTAGTTTGTTGTAACCAAGTATTGGTGCTAAACTGTGTGTTATTGGATGCTAGCATGCTAGTTAGCTATGGCGTCATAGTTAGCTAGCTGAATAAAGTAAGTTGAGTCTATTCCTTGAAACATTGAACCGCTGTAGTTTACAACAATTCTAATTTCTAAAGTGGAAGTTGGGAGAGTTTTATTCGGGTGGTTCAGTGAAACAATTATAGTTTCTGAGGTGGAAGTTGGGAGAGTTATATTTTTTTGGTGAGGGAGGCTCTGCTCTCTCCTTTCCCAGATGTTTAGTTCATTTCATTCCGATCTCCTCTGCATTATTGTAGCCATCTGCTACAGCCTGTCAACTATGCCTCTGCCTATCCCTGTTCTCTCCTCTCCGCACAGGCTACACAAACGACTCACACGGCGTGGCTGCTGCCTCTCTAACCTGGTGGTCCCTGCACGCACCACACACCTGGAGTTCCAGGTCTCAGGCAGCCTCTGGAACTGCCGTTCTGCTGCCAACAAGGCTGACTTCATCCCAGCCTATGCTACCCTCCAGTCCCTCGACTTCCTGGCGCTGACGGAAACATGGATTACCACTGAAAACACTGCTACTCCTACTGCTCTCTCCTCGTCTGACCATGTGTTCTCGCATACCCCGAGAGCATCTGGTCAGAGGGGTGGTGGCACAGGAATTCTCATCTCTCCCAAGTGGTCATTCTCAATTTTTCCCCTAACCCATCTGTCTATCTCCTCATTTGAATTCCACGCTGTCACAGTCACTAGCCCATTTAAGCTTAATATCCTTGTCATCTATCGCCCTCCAGGTTCCCTTGGAGAGTTCATCAATGAGCTTGACGCCTTGATAAGTTCCTTTCCTGAGGATGGCTCACCCTTCACAGTTTTGGGGGATTTCAACCTCCCTACGTCTACATTTGACTCATTTCTCTCTGCCTCCTTCTTTCCACTCCTCTCCTCTTTTGACCTCACCCTCTCACCGTCCCCCCTACTCACAAGGCAGGCAATACGCTTGACTTCATCTTTACTAGATGTTGCTCTTCTACTAATCTCACTGCAACTCCCCTCCATGTCTCCGACCACTACTTTGTATCCTTTTCTCTCTCGCTCTCCTCCAACACTACTCACTCTGCCCCTACACAGATGGTAACGCGCCGCCGCAACCTTCGCTCTCTCTCTCCCACTACTCTCTCCTCTTCCATCCTATCATCTCTTCCCTCTGCTCAATCCTTCTCCCTCCAATCTCCTGATTCTGCCTCCTCAACCCTCCTCTCCTCCCTTTCTGCATCCTTTGACTCCCTGTGTCCCCTATCCTCCCGGCCGGCTCGGTCCTCCCCTCCAGCTCCGTGGCTTGATGACTCATTGCGAGCTCACAGAACAGAGCTCCGGGCAGCTGAGCGGAAATGGAAGAAAACTAAACTCCCCTGCCGACCTGGCATCTTTTCACTCCCTCCTCTCTACATTTTCTTCATCTGTTTCTGCTGCTAAGGCCACTTTCTACCACTCTAAATTCCAAGCATCTGCCTCTAACCCTAGGAAGCTCTTTGCCACATTCTCACTCTGATGAACCACTTTGAAAAGAAGGTTGACGACATCCGATCCTCGTTTGTTAAGTCTAATGACACTGCTGGTCCTGCTCACACTGCCCTACCCTATGCTTTGACTTCTTTCTCCCCTCTCTCTCCAGATAAAATCTTGCGACTAGTGACTGCAGGCCGCCCAACAACCTGCCCGCTTGACCCCATCCCCTCCTCTCTTCTCCAGACCATCTCCGGTGACCTTCTCCCCTACCTCACCTCGCTGATCAACTCATCCTTGACCGCTGGCTATGTCCCTTCCGTCTTCAAGAGAGCGAGAGTTGCACCCCTTCTCAAAAAACCAAAACTTGATCCCACTGATGTCAACAACTACAGACCAGTATCCCTTCTTTCTTTTCTTTCCAAAACTATTGAGCGTGCCGTCTTTAGCCAACTCCAAACCAGTCAGGTTTCAGGACTGGTCATTCAACTGAGACTGCTCTTCTCTGTGTCACGGAGGCTCTCCGCACTGCTAAAGCTAACTCTCTCTCCTCTGCTCTTGTCCTTCTAGACCTGTCTGCTGCCTTTGATACTGTGAACCATCGGATCCTCCTCTCCACCCTCTCCGAGCTGGGCATCTCCGGCGCGGCTCACTCCTGGATTGCGTCCTACCTGACCGGTCGCTCCTACCAAGTGGCGTGGCGAGAAGCTGTCTCCGCACCACGTGCTCTCACCACTGGTGTCCCCCAGGGCTCAGTTCTAGGCCCTCTCCTTTTCTCCCTATACACCAAGTCACTTGGCTCTGTCATATCCTCACATGGCCTCTCCTATCATTGCTACGCTGACGATACACAACTAATCTTCTCCTTTCCCCCTTCTGATAACCAAGTGGCGAATCGCATCTCTGCATGTCTGGCAGACATATCAGTATGGATGACGGATCACCACCTCAAGCTGAACCTCGGCAAGACGGAGCTCCTCTTCCTCCCGGGGAAGGACTGCCCGTTCCATGATCTCGCCATCACGGTTGACAACTCCGTTGTGTCCTCCTCCCAGAGTGCGAAGAGCCTTGGCGTGACCCTGGACAACACCCTGTCGTTCTCCGCTAACATCAAGGCGGTGACCCGATCCTGCAGGTTCATGCTCTACAACATTCGGAGAGTACGACCCTGCCTTACACAGGAAGCGGCACAGGTCCGAATCCAGGCACTTGTCATCTCCCGTCTGGATTACTGCAACTCGCTGTTGGCTGGGCTCCCTGCCTGTGCCATTAAACCCCTACAACTCATCCAGAATGCCGCAGCCCGTCTGGTGTTCAACCTTCCCAAGTTCTCTCACGTCACCCCCCTCCTCCGCACACTCCACTGGCTTCCAGTTGAAGCTCGCATCCGTTACAAGACCATGGTGCTTGCCTATGGAGCAGTGAGGGGAACGGCACCTCCGTACCTTCAGGCTCTGATCAGTCCCTACACCCAAACGAGGGCATTGCGTTCATCCACCTCTGGCCTGCTGGCTCCCCTTCCTCTGCGGAAGCATAGTTCCCGCTCAGCCCAGTCAAAACTGTTCGCTGCTCTGGCACCCCAATGGTGGAACAAGCTCCCTCACGACGCCAGGACAGCGGAGTCACTCACCACCTTCCGGAGACATTTGAAACCCCACCTCTTTAAGGAATACCTGGGATAGGATAAAGTAATCCTTCTACCCCCCCCCAAAAAATAAAAAATAAAAATAAAAATAAAAAAAATTGTAAAGTGGTTAGTCCACTGGCTATAGGGTGAATGCACCAATTTGTAAGTCGCTCTGGATAAGAGCGTCTGCTAAATGACGTAAATGTAAATGTAAAATGTAAATGTAGTTGCGATGATCCAGTATTGAGGTCCAGTGATTCAGTGATTCCGGCAGAAAATCCGATATGCTCTGGCTCGATAGCGCGATATGCAGACTGTGCAGACTGGCCGATAATTGTCCAGGCTTGAGCTGGCTGGTAGGTAGTGCAGGCCACGGCCACGGACAATGGCGAAGACCGCTAACGGTGGCTAATAGCAAGTAGCTAGTTAGCTGGCTAGCTGGCTAGTTTCAGCCAGAGGTTCTGGATAAAAATATATGAAGAAATATTAGAATCCGTTCCACATTGGGTGAGGCGGGTTGCAGGAAAGTATATTTAGTTAAAGGATGGAAAGTGAGATTGAGAAATATATACGAAAAAGACAAAAAAACAAAAAACAGGCTATTTACATGAGGACACTACAGAAAACACGACCGCACTGCTATGCCATTTTATACCCACAGAAATGGTCAATATGCAGCATATGTACAAAACATGTAACACTTTACAATAAGGTTACCGTTTATAATTAGAGATTATTAGAGATTGAACAGGATCTTAAGCACTTACATATTCGTAACATATTGTATGAATTAGAATTTGTAACATATCATATGAATTGCAGATTATTATTTTAATACTTTTTTTGCAGGACTAACATATCATTCTAAATGGATGAAGTTGTACACAATTGCGCACAATTTTCGGAGGCCCGGTTTTTGCTCGTCAGCACTACTTTCAAAAATACTGGCTGAAATTATACAAAACCTTTATAACGGATATTTAACCTCTTAAGGATCGGACCCATTTTTTCAATTTTCACCTAAAATGACATACCCAAATCTAACTGCCTGTAGTTCAGGACCTGAAGCAAGGATATGCATATTATTGATACCATTTGAAAGGAAACACTTTGAAGTTTGTGGAAATGTGAAACTAATGTAGGAGAATATAACACATTAGATCTGGTAAAAGATAATACAAACAAAAAAACATTGAATCATCTTTGAAATGCAAGAGAAAGGCCACAATATAATATTGCAGTTTAGGCGCAATTTAGATTTTGCAGTGTGATCCAGTGAAGCATTGCAATACTGGACTAGTCTGCCCAAATGTGTCGAATTGGTCAATTGATAAATTTTCAAGTACATGTAAGGGGTACTGTATGATATGGCCTATAGCATTAATGGTTTTAAAATGTATGCACTCACTAACTGTAAGTCGCTCTGGCTAAGAGCGTCTGCTAAATGACGTAAATGTAAATGTACATAACTATAGAGAACATACAAAAATGATATGGTAATACAAAATGTAAGTTTACACACTCCCAGGAATGTCATACATGATGGATCATTAGCTTATACACTAAATTTCACACATCTAGATGGCCGGGCGGGGTGGGTGTGGAGCCAGAGACAGCAGGTGTTGAAACTGTAGAAACCAGTTCTTACATTTGAATATAAAAATGGATTTTATCAAACAAAACTATGCTACATTGTATCTCTGGGACCCTTATGATGACAAATCAGAGCAAGATTACTGAATGTAAGTACATTATTTGCCTTCAGAGGTGAATGTATCAAGCCAGTTGCCGTGATATGTTTTTTGTTGTTGTGCACTCTCCTCAAACAATAGCATGGTATTTTTTCACTGTAATAGCTACTGTAAATTGGACAGTGCAGTTAGATTAACAAGAATGTAAGCTTTCTGCCCATATAAGACATGTCTATGTCCTGGAATGTTTGCTGTTACTTACAACAGTCATGCTAATCACATTGGTGCACATTAGCTCAACTGTCCCGTATACAGGACAACGATCCCGTAGAGGTTAATGCATTTATAATTAGGTTATTAATGGTTATATATTAATTTATAAATACATTAGGTATCATTAACGATGTGTTTGAGTGGAATCAGTTGGAAACCAGTTTCCTGATGGTGTTCTCTCATTTCAAGATCAAATAACTTTCAAACCAAGACCCCCTACCAACCTCCAACTTCCATGAAGTAATTAAAAGTCAACAACCCCAAAACACTCATTTAGATTGCATATGAGCCAATTATATGAGTGACCCTTGTACATTTTGTTGAGATGAGAAGACTGTTTATGGTTAGCATCACCATGGAGAGGAGGGCTTAAGGGGACTACAACAAGTCTAGAGTAAATCATGATCGTACACTTCAAGTTGTTTGAAGTGCTGCATGCTTCTACATTAGTCTGAACATCATGCAACTATAATGTACCTGTAGGCTGCATTACATTAACAGGATTCTCCTTCTCCCCCCCAAGAAAATGTTGTCAGTTGTTACATAAATGCCCACATTTACCATTGACTCGTGTTGCTTCAGAGGTGGTAAACTGTATGAAGAATCTATTGAAGTTTTGCATCTGCATTTATAAGATTCAATATAATTCATTTCCCCCAAGAACATGGTGTCAGATGTTACATATTGTAAACACCCATGTTTTCAGTGGACTTCAATGTCTTGCTGCGTTTGTGGTGTGAAACATATCATTTAAGAATATGTATTGTGAAGCCGAGGCGGTCAAAGTTGACGCCACTTGCGTAGATCTTCTGTACAACAGGAGCGTCTCTCCTCTGCCACACACACACACACACACACACACACACACACACACACACACACACACACACACACACACACACACACACACACACACACACACACACACACACACACACACACACACACACACACACACACACACACACACACACACACACACACACACACACACACACACACACACACACACACACACACACACACACAGGAGAGGGTCTCTGCCATGCTGCATCTACAACATAGACCCTTGGAAGCCAAGAGAGGCTTCCTTCCATACAATTATCAACAGAATGTATGTTTAAATACACGTTACACAAACACACACACTCACGCACACACAAATGCACACGCACACACATTAATTAATACACGTAACACAAGAGGAGCAACGTAGGAACCCTGAGGCAGGCGTGTCACTGTTACCACTGTGTCGTCTTATGTTCAAAGCCAGCCACTGTCAGACCTGGGTTGAAATCATTTTTAAAAACTTAAGCTGAGCTTCATTGATCTTTCCGAATAGAACCAAAATAAACAGAAGTGCAAACCCATCTGGCACTCCAGGCTGGCTAGTGCAAAGCAAAAAGTATTAGAAAGATTTCAAATGGTATTTTAACCTAGGTCTGCTACCATGTCTTCCTACGTTCAAAGCTAACCGCTCTTGCCTTTCACTGTTCTGCATGTCTAACACTGGGATTTATCCTTCAATAACCTCTTGTCATGTCACTTACGGTGCCTTCAGAAAGTATTCACACCCATTTACTTTTTCCATTTTTTGTTGTGTTACAGCCTGAATTTAAAATTGATTAAATTGAGATTGGCCCACCCAAAATACCCACTGGCCCACCCAAAATACCCCATAATGTCAAAGTGGAATTATGTTTCTCGAAATGTTTACAAATTAATCAAAAAGGGAATGCTGAAATGTCTTGAGTAAATAAGTGTTCAACCCCTTTTTTATGGTAAACCTAAATAAGTTCAGGAGTACAAATGTGCTTAACAAGTCACATGATAAGTTGCATGGATTCACACTGTGTGCAATAATAGTGTTTAACATGATTTTTGAATGACTACCTCATCTATGTACCCTACACATACAATTCTCTGTAAAGTCGAGCAGTGGATTATTTTAACATAGATTCAAACACAAAGACCAGGGAGATTTTCCAATGCCTCGCAAAGAAGGGTACCTATTGGTAGATGAGTAAACATTTTAAAAGCAGACATTGAATATCCCTTTGAGCATGGTAAAAGTTATTAATACAACTTTTGATGGTGTAGCAATATACCAAGTCACTAGAAAGATGCAGGCGTCCTTCCTAACTCAGATGCTGGAGAGGAAGGACACCGCTCAGGGATTTCACCATGAGGTCAATGGTGACTTTAAAACAGTTACAGAGTTTAATGGCTGTGGTAGGAGAAACCTGAAGATGGATCAACAACATTGTAGTTACTCCACAATACTAACCTAATTGACAGAGTGAAAAGAAGGAACCCTGTACAGAATAAAAATACTCCAAAACATGCATCCTGTTTGCAACAAGGGAGATTCATTCACCTTTAAGCATGACAATAACCTAAAACACAATACCACATCTACATTGGAGTTGTTTACCAAGAAGACAGTGAATGTCCCTGAGTGGCCGAGTTACAGTTTTGACTTTAATCTACTTGAAAATCTATGGCAAACCTGAAAATGGTTGTGTAGCAATGATCAACAACCAATTTGACAGAATAATTGGCAAAGGTTACACAATCCAGGTGTGGAAAGCTCTTAGAGACTTACCCAGAAAGCTCATCGCTGCCAAAGGTGCTTCTACAAAGTATTGACTCAGGAGTGTGAATACTTACAGTGAGGGAAAAAAGTATTTGATCCCCTGCTGATTTTGTACGTTTGCCCACTGACAAAGAAATGATCAGTCTATAATTTTAATGGTAGGTTTATTTGAATAATGAGAGACAGAATAACAACAAACAAAATCCAGAAAACCGCATGTCAAAAATGTTATAAATTGATTTGCATTTTAATGAGGGAAATAAGTATTTGACCCCTCTGCAAAACATGACTTCGTACTTGGTGGCAAAACCCTTGTTGGCAATCACAGAGGTCAGACGTTTCATGTAGTTGGCCACCAGGTTTGCACACATGTCAGGAGGGATTTTGTCCCACTCCTCTTTGCAGATCTTCTCCAAGTCATTAAGGTTTCGAGGCTGACGTTTGGCAACTCGAACCTTCAGCTCCCTCCACAGATTTTCTATGGGATTAAGGTCTGGAGACTGGCTAGGCCACTCCAGGACCTTAATGTGCTTCTTCTTGAGCCACTCCTTTGTTGCCTTGGCCGTGTGTTTTGGGTCATTGTCATGCTGGAATACCCATCCACGACCCATTTTCAATGCCCTGGCTGAGGGAAGGAGGTTCTCACCCAAGATTTGACGGTACATGGCCCCGTCCATCGTCCCTTTGATGCAGTGAAGTTGTCCTGTCCCCTTAGCAGAAAAACACCCCCAAAGCATAATGTTTCCACCTCCATGTTTGACGGTGGGGATGGTGTTCTTGGGGTCATAGTCAGCATTCCTCCTCCTCCAAAGAGCTCGATTTTGGTCTCATCTGACTACAACACTTTCACCCAGTTCTCCTCTGAATCATTCAGAAGTTCATTGGCAAACTTCAGATGGCCCTGTATATGTGCTTTCTTGAGCAGGGTGACCTTGCGGGAACTGCAGGATTTCAGTCCTTCACGGCGTAGTGTGTTATCACTACGTGTAATGCAAATCAATTTCACGGCATAATGCAAATCAATTTATAACATTTTTTACATTTCTTTGTCAGTGGGCAAACGTACAAAATCAGCAGAGGATTGTGGTGTCGAGACAACGATGCTGATATGCTGTGTAGACAAGAAATCTGCTGACACTGTCCTTGATTATAATGGTTTATTACATCAAAGATTACAGTATCAATTTACAGAGTCCTGCAGAAATCCGGAGAACAACTGACCCAATCTCGAATATGTTATTTTCTCCGTCCTTTGTTCAAAACATGGTATTTATATCCTATGTAACATAAGATGGGTGGTTTTTGATAGACCAATCCCTGGCCTCCACATATCTCCAAATGTCCTCTATTCCAAGGAGCCTATGTAGTAATGCTTTCCAGATGTTTCAGCAAAGCAGAGTAAAGTTAATCTATCACACCATTTGCAAACATCAGCAAAATCATAGACTTTCAGATACTACATATTTTCCCCCTTCGAGACTAATTAAGTCTCGAAAACAAAAAGAATAGGATTATGACAAATACAATTTTTTGTTCTTGAGTAACTTTAGCAATAAACCAACATTTATGGAGAGTAAACACATTTTTATATAGACAAATTTGTGTATGGAGTGTAAATAAATTGTTATGGAGTGTAAATAAATTGTTATGGAGTGTAAATAAATTGTTATGGAGTGTAAGAGTGAAAAACCTGTCTGGCAGCTTTCATTCCAAATATCCATCAATCAATCAAGACAGGAAAATTCTCTCACGGCCCCTCTGCCCCAGGCGACCACCTAAGTACTCCAGATCAATTGATACATCTTTATCAATGCATTTTAAGCTATGATGCAATTGAATACACATGAAAACCTCAGAAAACAAAATACAATAAAAAATGTCCACATTCAGGCTGGTCGACCCATCGGACCCTCCTGTGGATTCTCTCTGTCCCTGCCTAGACCCAAGCTTCAACGAAATAAACAAAAACATCTGAGGTCCCCACATGCATCCAACAACAGAAAACATCATTCTTCAAAAATTAATACAGAAAGAATATAACACTGGAATGTAGTCCACTACACTGTAGCTCCCCCACAGTGTCGACTTTCAATGCAACGTCGATGATGGAATCTGAACATTCCCACACCTTCCTTGTTCCACTTCCTCCAGTCCATTCATATTGTCCATGTTTGAGTATTTGAATCCCACTCTACACATCCCCATATACTTCTGGAAGAAAAGAAAACACCAACCAGTATATTTTGCAAAACAACACATGCAAATTAAAACATCAATATCAACAATAATATAAAAATGATATATCAAATGATATATCAAATGATATATAAAATGAATCACATTCCATTTCCCCCCTTTGATTCATAAGAAAATACTAAATATCACAACAATATGTAAAGACATGTGAAAAATGATTGGATATTCAAAATGGATATCTAGCCATCAATACTCCATCCAGTCCCACTTGTTTATCTCCATCTAGATCAGTAACAGTTAACAACGGCATCTGAGTGTTGTCTCCAGGCATCACAACTCCAACCCATCTCAATATCATAGCCTTCGCAAAAGTCAATAACAAAGTACAAAAGCAAAACATCACACACAGCGCTACAAGAGCTGCTACTAAAATCTGAACTATCACTGCTCCCACTGGGCCTAACTGATCTTGCAACCAAGCCTTCGCTGACCATCCAGCTCCTTCAAATCGACCAAACGCATCCCTTATACTCTTCAATGCATCTATAACACTAGTGATATTATCGGAACTATCGGGGATCAAAGTATAACAATCACCCCCCGTCAAGTTCATAGCCAAACATAAGCCACCTTGTTTGGCTAAAATATAGTCAAGAGCCATGTCATGTTTCAACAGCGTCAGTCTGTGACTTCTTTGAGTATTTGACAGAAGGTTAAACCCTCGTATCGTTTCATTTGCAAAACCCTGCAACGTATAGGTAATATTATCAATGTGATCTGCCAAAAATGTTACACCATACCATGGAAAAAGTCAAAGTCCCCACTTCTCTCCTAGACTTATCCTCCAATGGTAGGATTCCAAATTATGAAATTTCGCCATTTCCCTTTTCACCCTATTTCCAGACCTAGAATCAGATTTAGCAGTGTCTGGTGCCTCCCCCTTTTGAATGGTATAAACCTCATATGGAAGCTTCAACGTCGACATGTAACAACATCCTGTCCATCCATAGGGTAAGAATATATAGGCTTTATCACCACAAACCCACCAAATATCTCGAAAATTCCCTATAGTCACATTGCCAGGCAAAAGCTGATCTTTCACCATCAAAGTCCTGCTCTTCTTACTAAATGGAACATACAAAGTTACTTTATATATCTCATCACTAACCTTACGGTCATGCATACCCAAAGTCATCATATAATCATCACAATCTGATACTCCCATAAACATACCCGGTCCATCATATGTTTTATTTGAACAAAAACAGCTTTTAGCCCTCACGGGTTTTATTTCCAATGCTTCAGGAATCGTTGTTAACTGATTTTCCTTCCGATCTAACAAATTCACATAGGGTAATTCATTTAACCAAGAACAATTAAACCTAGGCCTAAACAAATGCTTCGACAATGACATCATTATATCTGTTAATGATTGTTGCTGATACAACAGCCATGATAAAGCATAAGATTGACACGCAGTTGAAAGAGGTTGAGCCACCATCTCTAAGATTGAACCCCATGTGCCTGGTGCTGGAATTCTCAACAGACATGGACCCTCAAGATTCCTCACTGATCTTACAGAATGAGTTAACTGCTGGAACCATAGATTCCTACCTGCCCATCCATCTTTAATTTGCAAAACAGAAGAATCAAATCCATATGCCTTCCATTTAGTTTCTCTCTTCCCTAACGAGCGGTATTGATCAGATATATCTTCTGGTGTTCCATCAAAATTAAAGAACTCATCCTGTACCTCCGGGATAGAATTCTGCACTATTTCAGATGAATCTACATCATTCTCTGCTACCATCTGCTCTCCTATTTCAACACTATCCTTACTACCATTTACAGCACTCTCCATCTGTATCATAGACGTCTGAGTCACGTTTACTACATCCTTTAGTTTCAGAAAGTTGTTGTTGGTGTCTGTGTCACATTTCCGAAATTTCTTATCGCCGTCGTAACATTAATCTCTTTCAAAGTTACTGTTAAAATAGTGGCTTTAGTTAATGTATTAACACTCTTAATTATTTCCAGGGGCAAAGTTACAGATGTCCTCTGTGTATTATTTACTGTTGGAGTGGCTACTGTAATATACTGCTCCTGAACTCCTTTGGTGACTGTTGAAACTTCAACAGACTTTAAATCTTTCATCATAAGCGTCACCTTACGAGTTACATAGCCTTCCAACCAGTAATTCTTAACCGGAACAAATTTAAACGCTGGCTCTAAATAAGTACACGTATATTCTCCCTGATCTTCCCATGTAATATTACGCAAAATAAGTGAGCAATCACTCATAACCCTCTTCCACTTCATATCGTTGTACAAAATATACTTCCTTTGACTAGGTGGCACAGCTTCTACTTCTGGTCCTGATAACAACACTTCTTCTCCATAATTATCTCTCCACATGGGAGGAATGTCACCACCCCCACTCCGTCTCTCACATCTACAAGGAAGATGAGTTGTACCACACATCCTAACCCTAATGACAGTCTTTTCTTCTAAAATTGCTGTTGGAGCGATTTTCTGAGGCGCCATTGTAATCAAATGTGATACATTTATAGCTTTAATAACTGTCAATGTTAAAAGAGTTGAATTGCTTCTCACTGTTGTTGTATTAGGCTGAAGTGTCGATGTCATTGTTGTTGATTCATCTATTTTCCCTATAGCTTGGAGCTCTTTACTTGTATTTCCATCTATCACCACTAGTGTCACTACATTAACTCTCAGTCCCGACTCTAATCCCTCACTTTCAAACTGTGGATTATAAAAAATACATTTATAATCACCTTGATCCTCCTGCTGGGAATTGTACACATAGAGACTGCAATCACCCTCAATCTTCAGTCTTCTCTTATCATTCAGCAACGCATACTTTCTCAATGCAACTGCTCCTAACAGATCTAAACTCCTGCCATAGCTATCTTCCCACTGAACTCTAAATTTCCCTTCACCACTGTTCTCTCTCGTGCACTGGCATGGAAGCTGAGCTGACTTTCCTAGAGTTACTTCAACCCTAGTTTTCGTAACGTTTTGGTCTGACTTTTCTCCTAACTGGTCTGGGCCTACTTTGTCTAACCGAATCACCAGCTTCTCCTGTAACAGAGTTGCCCTTGGTGATCTCCACGGTTTCACATTCCACTGAAATATTCCCTGTTGTTTCTGGGACGTATTGAAAATCAATTTCCCCAAATCTCCTTTCCTTTCCATCCATTGCAGAGTCATCTCTGGCATCATCAGAAGTGTACACATTATCATCAACGTTGTCCACAACATGGACAATCTCTCCTTCTGGGTTTTGACTCTGTATATTGTCATGCATCTCTCCTTCTGCCTGTTCTTCCCTATCTTCATCCTGCTCTCTTGAGCCTTCAACATCCTGTCTCTCTGCGCGTGGCACCTCTTCTCCAGGCGCTTTAACACAATGTGACAAATGAAACCACGTTGGAGACCCTTTAACCTGGACAGCTGTTCCAGTACTACGAACAACTTCAAATGGTCCTTCACGACGTTCGTTATACCACTTCCTTCTAAATACCTTCACGAACACCTTGTCCCCAGGTTGCACTGTACTCCTTTTTTGCTCATCAAGCTTCTCCTGCACCTCTTCTTTTCTTTGCCTGTCAGAAACATATGTGGACAACTTTTTATGAAAATTGGCCATATATGTAACGTACGCTCTCATTTCATCTTCCAAAAGAGACAAGCTTGGACCCTTTCCGCTTGTTCGCAAACAAGGCGTAGGCATCCTTCTTCCTGTGACCAGTTCATGGGGTGTCATATGTAGATCACGCAACTCACTTGAGCGACACACCATTAATGCTAAAGGAAGCGCCGCTATCCAGTTTAGACCCGTATGCTGGCAAATTTTGACAATGCCATTTTTCAAGACACCGTTCATTTTTTCACAAATCCCTTGACTTTGTGGGTGATAAACTGCTCCAAGACGTTGCTTAATTCCCAATTTTTGCAACATCAATTTCACTGATTTATCCACAAATTCCTTCCCATTATCTGAGGATATTCGATCGGAAAGTCCCCACCTGCTTATGACTTCTTTACACAAGAACTTAGCAACCGACTGAGCGTCTTTTCGCTTGGTTGGACAGGCCTCCGGCCATCGTGAAAATCTATCTACAACCACCAACATGTATCTTTTCCCATCAACTGGTTTTATCATATCAACAAAGTCGATAACCAACTCACGCATAGGACCTCTCGGTGTAGGAATGTGACCAGGAAGAACAGTCACACCCCTGCGAACATTATTTTTCAGACAGATTGTGCACCTGCCTATGACATAGTCAACCTGTTCAAGCAAATATGGTGCCCAAAAACCATACTCCTTTGTGATCTTTCTCCTAACCTCCCCCCTTGCAACATGAGCTAACCCATGTGCTTCCTGAATCATCAGACCTAATAGGTCTAGAGGCGCTACTATCAACCCCTCATGGTTTCTCCAAAGACCAGTAGCATCTTTGACGGCACCTCGGTCTAGCCATAACTGTTTATCGATCGTAGAAGCAGCTTCCTGCATCAAAATCACATCCTTAAGCGTAATTTTGTCTTCCAAGTCCACTCCATGAGTGACCAGAAAAACTTTTCCCAATTTGTCCGCTCCTGTGACGGCTTTTGCAGCTTCATCAGCAGCTTTGTTCCCTTGTGTGACTTTTGACACATCTGTTTTATGAGCTGCACACTTAGCTATCGCTATCTCCTTAGGCTTCATCATAGCATGCAACAGTTTCATTATTTGCGCATGATGTTGTATCGGAGAACCATCCGTTTTCTTAAACCCTCAACCTTTCCACACTGCTCCAAACAAATGACATACACTATGTGCATATGCTGAATCAGTGTACAGTGGGGGAAAAAAGTATTTAGTCAGCCACCAATTGTGCAAGTTCTCCCACTTAAAAAAGATGAGAGAGGCCTGTAATGTTCATCATAGGTACACGTCAACTATGACAGACAAAATGAGCATTTTTTTTCCAGAAAATCACATTGTAGGATTTTTAATGAATTTATTTGCAAATTATGGTGGAAAATAAGTATTTGGTCAATAACAAAAGTTTCTCAATACTTTGTTATATACCCTTTGTTGGCAATGACACAGGTCAAACGTTTTCTGTAAGTCTTCACAAGGTTTTCACACACTGTTGCTGGTATTTTGGCCCATTCCTCCATGCAGATCTCCTCTAGAGCAGTGATGTTTTGGGGCTGTCGCTGGGCAACACGGACTTTCAACTCCCTCCAAAGATTTTCTATGGGGTTGAGATCTGGAGACTGGCTAGGCCACTCCAGGACCTTGAAATGCTTCTTACGAAGCCACTTCTTCGTTACCCGGGCGGTGTGTTTGGGATCATTGTCATGCTGAAAGACCCAGCCACGTTTCATCTTCAATGCCCTTGCTGATGGAAGGAGGTTTTCACTCAAAATCTCACGATACATGGCCCCATTCATTCTTTCCTTTAAACGGATCAGTCGTCCTGGTCTCTTTGTAGAAAAACACCCCCATGCTTCACAGTAGGTATGGTGTTCTTTGGATGCAACTCAGCATTCTTTGTCCTCCAAACACAACGAGTTGAGTTTTTACCAAAACGTTCTATTTTGGTTTCATCTGACCATATGACATTCTCCCAATCCTCTTCTGGATCATCCAAATGCACTCTAGCAAACTTCAGACGGGCCTGGATATGTACTGGCTTAAGCAGGGGGACACGTCTGGCACTGCAGGATTTGAGTCCCTGGCGGCGTAGTGTGTTACTGATGGTAGGCTTTGTTACTGTTATGATTTAACTGGATAAGAACCCAAATGCAGACAAGTACACCAAGCCAGAGAAGTTTTAACAGGTTTATTTACAATGTTCAAAGTCCAGGTTTCCAAATATATGGGAAGAGCAAGTCCAGGTACAGGGAGGGTAACAGATCCAGATCAGGGCAGGTGTGGTACCGTAATGTCCTAGTGTCCGTGGTGAGTCCAAAAGAGAGGTCCGGTAATGGAGAGCAGGATGATGGTGGCAGGAGTGAAGCGGAGGCAGGAGTCAGGTTCCAAATATATGGTCGTCTTGACTATGATCTGACGATGAGTGGAAAGTTTGACCGGGTCTTAAAGGCTGAGGTGATTATGGTGAATGAGCTGCAGCTGGAACCCTGACTCCCGCACACCAGACTTCACTCCTGCAATCAAGGACAGACAGAGGGGAGGGGGAGAGCAGAGAGAGAGCTACCTAGCAGCAGTAGGCCTAACAGTACCCCCCTCTACGGACGCCACCTGGCGGCCGACGGGCTTTATCGGGATGTAACCATGAAACTCTCGGACCAGATCAGGATCCACAATGAAGCTCCTGGGCACCCAGGAACGTTCCTCGGGACCATAACCCTCCCAATCCACCAGGTACTGGAAACCACGACCTCGGGCGGCGAACATCCAGAAGTCGCCGGACAGTGTAGACCGGACCCCCACCCACGATCTTGGGCGGAGGAGGGGGACGAGAGGGCGGGCACAAAGGGCTAACCGACACAGGCTTAATCTGGGAAACATGAAAGGTGGAATGAACCCGTAGGGGAGGCAGGAAGCTGTAGCTTAACCGCGCAGGGGTTAACAATAGACAGTATCTTGAACGGTCCTATAAAACGAGGCGCCCATCTTCTTAGACTCCACCTTCAATGGAAGGTCCCGTGACTTCAGCCATACCTCTTGACCAGGAGAGTAACCGGGAGCCTGGGACCGGTGACGGTTGGCTTGCCTCTGCATGTACGCCGAAGCTCGGGACAGAGCTACCCTGGCCTTCCTCCAGACCTTGAAGCAGCGGCGCATGTGGGACTGCACCGAGGGTACCGCAAGTTCCCTCTCTTGGGAAGGGAACAGGGAGGTTGATAACCCAGAGCACACAGAAAAGGAGACAAACCAGAGGAAGCGTTAGTCAAGGTGTTATGAGCATATTCCACCCAGGGGAGCATGGAGCTCCATGACCCAGGGTTAGACCCAGTGACACAGCGAAGAGCGGTCTCCATCTCCTGGTTCGCTCTCTCGGCTTGCCCGTTGGTCTGGGGGTGATATCCAGAGGACAGGCTGGATGTAATGCCCAAAGCTTTACAGAAAGCTTTCCACACCTGGGGAGACAAACTGGGGACCCCTGTCAGAGACAATATCCGTGGGTAGACCATGAGAGCCGGAACACATGTTCAACCAAAATATCAGCCGTCTCTCTGGCAGTGGGCAGTTTAGGTAGGGCCAAAAAATGAGCGAACTTAGAAAAACGATCAATCACCGTAAGAATGACAGTCTTACCAGATGAGGGGGAAGTCCAGTGACAAAATCCATAGCGATATGCGACCAGGGCCGGCTGGGTATAGGTAGAGGTCGAGATGACCAGCGCTGGCCTGGGTGGAGTTTTACTTCGTGCACATACCGTACAAGCAGCAATGAAGGCTCGAGTGTCCGCCTCCATCGTGGCCCACCAGAACTTCCGTCGCACAAAGTCAAGGGTCCGCGAAACTCCAGGGTGACAGGTAAGGGGAGACGAGTGAGCCCACTGAAGTACCTGGGAGCGAGCAGACTCAGGGACAAACATCCGGTTAGGAGGACCCCTCCCAGGGTCAGCTTGCTGATGTTGAGCCTGTCTAACAATCCCCCTCGATGTCACATGTGATGACTGCAATACTGCAGGTAGGAGGCAAAATGGGTTCAGGGTTGACTACCAGTATCAACAGCCGAATGAACACGAGACAGGGCGTCAGGCTTGACGTTGCGTGACCCAGGACGGTAAGACAGAGAAAAATTGAATCTCCCAAAAAATAGTGCCCACCTGGCTTGACGGGGTTGAGCTGCTTCGCTGACTGGAGGTAAGCCAGATTCTTATGATCCGTCCAAACGATGAAGGGTTGTTCCGCCCCTCCAACCAATGTCGCCACTCCTCGAGAGCCAGCTTAACGGCGAGCAGTTCACGATTTCCAACATCATAATTCCTCTCTGCCTGAGAAAGTTTCCTTGAGAGAAAAGCACAGGGATGCAGTTTGTTATCTTCAGGAGAACGTTGTGACAACACTGCACCTACCCCAGTGTCGGATGCATCCACCTCCACGACAAACTGGCGGTCGGGGTCCGGCTGCATCAGAATGGGAGCCGAGGCGAAGCGATGTTTCCAGTTCTTGAACGCTGATTCGGCCCCTTCATTCCAAGCGAACGGTCGTGAGATGGAGGTGAGAGCTGTGGAGTGGCGCCGCAATGCGGCTGTAGTCCTGATGAACCTCCTATAGAAGTTCGCAAACCCCAGGAATCGTTGAAGTTGTTTTGCGGGTAGAGGGAGCTGGCCAGTCCGTGACAGCAGAGATCTTAGCTGGGTCCATCCGCAGCTCCCCCTGAGCTATGATGTAACCCAAAAAGAGGTCTCAGACACATGAAATTCACATTTCTCCATCTTCACAAACAGTTTGTTCTCCAACAACCTTTGCAACACCTGGCGCACATGCAGTTCATGTTCCTGGGAGGACTCTGAGAAAATCAAGATATCATCCAGATAGACAAAAACAAACCGATTCAACATGTCCCGAAGGACATCATTGACTAGTGCCTGAAAAACAGCAGGGGCATTAGACAACCCAAAAGGCATAACCCGATACTCAAAATGTCCCAAGGGTGTGTTGAAGGCAGTCTTCCATTCATCACCCTTACGAATGCGCACCAGGTGATACGCATTTCGTAGATCCAGTTTCGTAAAGATGGTAGCACCATGAAGGAGGGGAAAAGCAGAATTAATCAAAGGCAGAGAATACTTGTTCTTAATGGTGATGTTGTTAAGTCCACGGTAATCAATACAGGGTCTGAGGGTCTTATCCTTCTTAGCAACAAAAAAGAATCCCGCTCCTACAGGTGACGAGGAAGGATGCATAATACCTGCCGCCAAGGAGTCCCGAATGTAGTTCTCCATAGCCTCCGTCTCCGGCCGGGGAGATTGTACAGGCGACTGCTGGGGAGGCCGGGCTCCTGGCTGGAGGTCAATGGCGCAGTCGTAGGCCGGTGAGGAGGAAGAGAAGTAGCTCTGTGTTTGCAGAAAACGGATGCCAGGTCATGATACACGTCAGGAACAGCGGAAAGATCCATGGACTCCAGTGGAGGTTGAGGCACAGTACTGGCAGGAGTCTGAGCAGAACACAAACAATTCACATGACAAAAAGTGCTCCATGAAACAATGCTACCTGTCACCCAATCAATGTGTGGATTGTGTTTTTATGAGCCAGGGGATACCAAGGACCAGGGGAGTCTGTGGGCGGTCGATAATATGGAATTGAATGTTCTCCTGATGATTTCCCGACACTCTAAGACAAACAGGAACAGTCTGATGGGTAATGCGGGTCAACAATTGTCCATTTAGACCCTTAGCCTGCAACGGACAGTCCATAGGAACAGTCTCCAAATCCATTTGTTGAGCCCACTCTCTATCCAAAAGCTTTCGTCGGCACCAGAGTCAATCAGCGCACTAACAGAGAAATTCTGGGACTGCCACTGGAGGGATGCCTGGAGCAGAATGCGGGGAGAAGAGGAAGAATCCGCTGCTCGGCTCACCCAAAACTTCTCCCATAAATGATGAGCCGGCCCTTTTCCCCGGACGAACTGGGCAGGAAGGAACGAAATGACCAGCTTCTCCACAATACAGGCAGACCCGAGCCTGAATACGACGTGCACGCTCCTCTGAGGACAACCGTGCACGACCCACCTCCATGGCTTCGGGTTCAGTCCTCCTCGTATCGACTCGGGAAGACACGGCTCTCTCCGTAGGGACGATGCAGGGAGGAGTTTGTTGATGACAGACAGGTTGCTTGGAACTAACACTCCTCTCCCGCGGCGCTCCCGAATCCGATTATCCAACCTGATAGTGAGTGAAATAAGATTATCCAGCGTAGGCGATTCATCATATGACACCAATTCATCTTTTAAGGTCTCAGACAAAGCATTGATGAACACTCCTTGTAATGCCTCGTCATTCCAACCACTCACTGCTGCTAAAGTCCGAAACTCCACTGCCATCTCCGCCACACTACGAGCCCCCTGCCGAAGAGAAAACAGCCGTTTCGCAGCCTCCTTGCCTCGTACGGGGTGGTCAAAAACCTTCCTCATCTCCGTGGTGAAGGCAACGTAGCGTTGCAAATGTCCGACTGACTCTTCCCAGACCGCGGATCCCCAGGCACGAGCGGAACCGCTAGTAGAGTTGATAAGGTAGGCAATACGGGCTCTTTCTGAGGCGTAGGTGAGGGCTGTTGTTCAAACACTAACGAGCATTGAGTCAAAAAATCGCCACAGGTTCCCATGTTCCGTCATAGCGCTCTGGAGCAGGAACAAAAGGCTCTCTGATCTGGGCTGAAGGGGTAGTAAGGGCAGATACTTGATTGGAGAGTAATTGAACCTGATTAAGCAGCACCTGACTGTCCTCAGCAATCGTTTTTAAACAGGGTATCATGTTGGCCAAGTAAAATGCCCATGATTGGCTATGGCAGTCCAAATTTGAGTGCACTCTGGGGTGGTATCCGAGCTACTGTCTGCTGGGTTCATGTTGGTCAGATCATACTGTTATGATTTAACTGGATAAGAACCCAAATGCAGACAAGTACACCAAGCCAGAGAAGTTTTAACAGGTTTATTTACAATGTTCAAAGTCCAGGTTTCCAAATATATGGGAAGAGCAAGTCCAGGTACAGGGAGGGTAACAGATCCAGATCAGGGCAGGTGTGGTACCGTAATGTCCTAGTGTCCGTGGTGAGTCCAAAAGAGAGGTCGGTAATGGAGAGCAGGATGATGGTGGCAGGAGTGAAGCGGAGGCAGGAGTCAGGTTCCAAATATATGGTCGTCTTGACTATGATCTGACGATGAGTGGAAAGTTTGACCGGGTCTTAAAGGCTGAGGTGATTATGGTGAATGAGCTGCAGCTGGAACCCTGACTCCCGCACACCAGACTTCACTCCTGCAATCAAGGACAGACAGAGGGGAGGGGGAGAGCAGAGAGAGAGCTACCTAGCAGCAGTAGGCCTAACAGTTACTTTGGTCCCAGCTCTCTGCAGGTCATTCACTAGGTCCCCCCGTGTGGTTCTGGGATCATTTTGACCCCACGGGTGAGATCTTGCGTGGGAGCCCCAGATCGAGGGAGATTATCAGTGGTCTTGTATGTCTTCCATTTCCTAATAATTGCTCCCACAGTTGATTTCTTCAAACCAAGCTGCTTACCTATTGCAGATTCAGTCTTCCGAGCCTGGTGCAGGTGTACAATTTTGTTTCTGGTGTCCTTTGACAGCTCTTTGGTCTTGGCCATAGTAGAGTTTGGAGTGTGACTGTTTGAAATTGAGGACAGGTGTCTTTTATACTGATAACAAGTTCAAACAGGTGCCATTAATACAGGTAACGAGTGGAGGACAGAGTTGCCTCTTAAAGAAGAAGTTACAGGTCTGTGAGAGCCACAAATCTTGCTTGTTTGTAGGTGACCAAATACTTATTTTCCACCATAATTTGCAAATAAATTCATAAAAAATCCTACAATGTGATTTTCTGGATTTTTTTTGCTCATTTTGTCTGTCATAGTTGACGTGTACCTATGATGAAGATTACAGGCCTCTGTCATATTTTTAAGTGGGAGAACTTGCACAATTGGTGGCTGACTAAATACTTTTTTTCCCCCACTGTATATCGTCACTCGCTTTCCTTCTGCTAACACACATGCTTCTGTTAGCCCCACAAGTTCAGCAAGTTGTGCAGACGCAGGCTGTGGTGTTACTTCAACCTTTTCAACAACAAATCCAGTTCCTTGGGCTTTAACTACTGCATAGCCAGCACACAATTTACCTCCCACACGATAACAAGACCCATCAGTCCAATACTCCAGGTCTGACTCACGTAATGGAAAGGCTTGCAAATCTGATCTAAGCCTCAAGTATTTCTCTGCTTCTTGGACACAATCATGTGGCTCACCATCCTCTGAAGTTGGCAAATTCTCGGCTGGATTCACCGTATCACACCTCACTAGGGTGACATCTTCCTGCTCTAAGAGCCTATGATAGTCTCTGAGCCTAGGCATAGTCAATGTATATTTTCCATAGTTCAGACGATTTCTGAGACTATGATGGGTAAGAATTGTTACTGGGTAACCCATCGTGTGTCCAGGAAAGATTGCTATGGAGTTGACCATTTCCAGTATCCTTAACCATAGCTCTCAAAGGTCCCGTCAAACTAGCATAGCTCTCAACCCAAGCTGAAGAATAACCAGCAATACCAAGAAATGTCATCATCTCTCTGACAGTTCTAGGCTTCGGAGCCTTACGAATAGCTTCCAATTGACTGTCCGAAATGCTTCTGTGTACATGCGTTATTTTCTGACCCAAATAAACAACCTTCTCCTGGCAATATTGCAACTTTTTCTGTGAAACCTTATTGCCCTTTTCTGCCAATACCTGTAGCAATTTAATTGAGTCTCTATGACATGTTTCCTTATTCTGTGAGCAGATAATTATATCATCTACGTACTGAATGACAGTGCTTTGCAATATCTGATCTATCCCTACCAAATCATCCTTCAGTACTTTATTGAAAATGTGCGGGCTATGCTTGTACCCCTGTGGCAAACGACTATACTCATAGAACTGTCCCTTAAATGTGAACCCAAATAAACCCTGACTTTCTACACTAAGTGGAACACTAAAAAATGCACCACATAAGTCTAACACCGTAACATGTGTCGCATCAGGAGGATTTTGGGCTAACAAGGTATGCGGGTCTGGCACTTCTGCTGGAAAGTCAGTCACTACCTCATTCACCGCTCTCAAATCATGAACCACATGATAAGTTTCATCTGTTTTTTTCACAGGCAACAAAGGTGTGTTACTCTGAGGATTTTTTGTTGTCCTTAAAACACCTGCTTTCGAAAGTCCTTTAATTTGTGGTTCGATCCCTTGGATTGCTTCATCTTTCAATGGATACTGATTCTTCCAAGGAGGTCTGGCTCCTGGTCGAAGTTCAACTTTCACCGGTTGGGCTGATTTCACAAGTCCAATATCGGTACTGTGTTGAGACCACACACATTCTGGAACTTGTTGCAACATCTCCTCTTTCATAGGGTCTGAATCCATCTTCGCACTGCAAATAGATTCATGTGTCATCCGTACAGCTTGTGGCTCTCCTTGTCCTTGAGCCGAAATCATGATTTTGAGAAATCGCTGATCTTCACTCCTCCAAATCGCCAAATTCTCTTTCATCGGTACAAAAACAGCTTTTTCTGCTTCTGTCATCATTTCTCCTATTTGCTTCTGCTCATAGCCTTCAGAAACCAACAAGGTCACATGTGGCACACTCTTCTCAATCTCAAATTCTTTATCCAGATAATCGTCTGTGTTTATCTTCATAGCTGCTCCTTGTGGTCCTAAAATTATGCAACATGAGCTGAGTTGAACTTTCTTTGGTTGATGACTCAACCATTCCTCTGAGTTCGATTGGGCAGCATTCTTGAAATAATTGAGCATACAATGAAATGGATATTCCGGAAGCCTCGCATCTGGCATGTTTGCCACAATGAATTTCTCCCATATCTTAGCCTGCTTCAAAAAATCTTCACTGAGATTTCCAATCCAGAATACTGAAGAAGAATCCATCTCTGTCGTCATCAACAATTGGTAAACCTTTTCCTTTGGCACCCTCTACCAGACAAATCAAATCAAATCAAATCCAATTTTATTGGTCACATGCGCCGAATACAACAGGTGCAGACATCACAGTGAAATGCTTACTTACAGCCCTTAACCAACAGTGCATTTATTTTTAACAAAAAAAGTAAAAATAAAACAACAACAAAAAAAGTGTTGAGAAAAAAAAGAGCAGAAGTAAAATAAAATAACAGTAGGGAGGCTATATATACAGGGGGGTACCGTTGCAGAGTCAATGTGCGGGGGCACCGGCTAGTTGAGGTAGTTGAGGTAATATGTACATGTGGGTAGAGTTAAAGTGACTATGCATAAATAATTAACTGAGTAGCAGCAGCGTAAAAGGATGGGGTGGGGGGCAGTGCAAATAGTCCGGGTAGCCATGATTAGCTGTTCAGGAGTCTTATGGCTTGGGGGTAGAAGCTGTTGAGAAGTCTTTTGGACCTAGACTTGGCACTCCGGTACCGCTTGCCGTGCGGTAGCAGAGAGAACAGTCTATGACTAGGGTGGCTGGAGTCTTTGACAATTTTGAGGGCCTTCCTCTGACACCGCCTGGTATAGAGGTCCTGGATGGCAGGAAGCCGTCTGGTGTACATTTTATTGTACAGTTTAATTTACACAATGCATCTCTTCCCAACAATGCGATAGGTGTATGTTCCGATACCAGTATGGGTATTGTAATTTTCTGATTTTTATAGCAGAGCTCAATTGGTTCCGTAAGAGGAATCAGCTGTTTCACTCCCTCAAATCCGATTGTCCTAATTAGTTGATTGGACATAGGGAGATGTGTAGCATCTTCAGGCCGAACACAGGTAAAAGCAGCTCCGCTATCCGCCATCACTTCCAATGGTCGTTTGTTTACTTTCACCTCAATTGTTGGATATTTTTCAGGTCCTGATGCTACCAGCTGACACCCCCCTTTCGGATCTTCTGGGCACCTCTAGAATCCTTGCTCCGGGCCCCTATAAGGGTTCACCGGTCCTCCAGATTATCTTGACTGGCCCCTGTATCTTCCTCTGAAATTTTCTCTGGTGTTTCCTCCTGGCCCATTACACTCACGGGCAAAGTGACCAACCTGTCCACAATTATAACACACTTCTGAAGATTGCTGGAAGTATGGCTTAAATCTTCCTCCTCTTCCTCTTCCTAAGCCTTCTCGTCCTCTTCCTCTCCAATTCTGTGTCTGCCCAGAAACTGGCTGTGGATATGAAACAACTGGTCCCGCTATTGGTGGCTGATACAATTGCGGTTGGAACTGGTTCGGTTGAAGCTGTGGCAGTGATTGTTGATTTGGTGCACACCGATTCTGCATAACCAAAACTTGTTTCTTCTCCGTCTTATTCTCCACCAGTTGTATTTGATTGAGTTTTCTGTGAGTTTCTTGGTCCTGTTCTTTCTGGTTGTGTTCCTTTTTCCGGTACAGATCCACTTGATGGGCTATATGATCTGTATAGACACCTTTTGTCATGCTTCCAAGTCCAACCACCTCTGCCAATTTGCTCCTTACTGATGAGGGCAGTCCCATCTGTAGTTTAGCTCTCAAAATTGACTGCTCAATTTGACTCACATCTGGATCATTTCCGGTAATATTTCTCCACACTTGATGAACTCTTGACACATAGGCTCTCGGATTTTCTTGTTGTCCTAGTGGGTCAATCAGAATGTTGTCAGGATGCACATTTGTTGGAAACGTATCTTTCAGTGCTCTCCACAGCCGATTTCTGCTTGCAGCTAACAATTCAGGATCATTCACCGCAGTCCCCACATATCGATGAAGTCCAGCTCTCTGAAAAATTTCTTCCATACCTGGAATCCCAAGGAGATTAGGCAAAAGTCTCCTATGGCAGATTGTGTTCCCACCGTAATTTCTTCCAACTTAGAAATCCAAGGATATGCTCCATCTTGAAGAGTAGGCAGCTTCTCAAGTATATCTGACATATCGGTATTCTGCAAAGGCTTATACTCCAGGTTCTGTCCTCGAATTATCACTGGCATCATCTTCTTACTTGTGCTTCCTTGTCTTGGCCTCAATGTATACCTCTTCTCCAATTCTTGGGATCCTTTTTTCAGCAGTTTTTTCTTCTGTATCTTCAGCTTCTTGAGTTGTTCTTCCAGTTCTCTAAATTATTGGCCTTATCCAGGCATGATATGCATCGATCTATATATTTTTCTATTTCTTCTGTGCTAGTCATTGTAGGATAAAATCCTCTTGAATATGATGCACCTTTAATCTCCAAATCTTTATCGCTGTCTTCATCTTGACTTTCATAAGAGCTCTGATCTCTTGTATCCTTCTCCTTCCAACTTCCATCACCCCTTCTTTCTGCTCTGGCCAACCTCTGTCTGATCACAGGGTCATATCCACCCATGATCTCTTCTGAATCACTCTGATCATCATCATCATCATCTTCAAGTTCCATCCTCCTGAACCTCACTCCACCCTTAGTTTCCAGACATCTCATTTTCTTCTTACTTTTGGAGTTTGGATTCATCTTTATGGTCGTTTCTGCTTGTCCTCTCTCTATTATTCGTTCATCTTCATCTCTGATGTAATAATCACCCTCCTGAATGATCACTGGAAGCTGAGGATAGACGTCCTTAAACTCTACTTTTTTCTCGTAAGGTGGAGGCCTCTTTGCTGAATCCGTATGTAAAAAAGGTGTATTGACTTCTGCCATTCGTTTTTCTGTTACCTTCACCTCTTTTGCCATTTTCTCTATACCTCTGTCTCTTTTATCTTTTGTATCTTTTATCAGTTTTTGTCCTTCATTTTCAAACAGCTTAAGAACACCCAGCTCTCTTTGTCTCTTTTCTTTACGTTGTTCACCTTTTTTCCCCTTCTTTTGATCTGCCTTATAAGTCGGCCATGGTTGTTCAATGTCAGGCCAACATTTATTCCATTTTCCAGATAACCTTGCAATACCATTAACTAGAAGATTACTATTTTGTACTACATCAACAGGAGTAATTACTTTCATAGTTTTGATGTCCTTTTTCCGCATTGTAACCACTCTTTTATATTCCTTTATTGTGAATTATTTTATTATTAGTATTATTTTAAATAATAAATTTGTAAACCCAAAAAACTTTTAGCTATGTTGTTTATCAATCCCTCCTATTTTTTTTATATAATTTAAATTAATTAATTAATTAATCAATATGTTTATTTATTTTTATTAATTTATTAATTTATTAATTAATTAATTTGTATTTTATTTTATTTTACCAAATTATTGATTAGTGGCAATCTTACCACATCCGATCAGGAAAAGTAAAGGAAACTAGTCAACTGCAGAGCAATCCAAAAAAGAAAGACCTGTAATCCAGCAACACTACAGCACCCACAAACCAATTGCTTAATAAGCACCCAATTACCTTAATTTTACAGAATAATGTCAGTGCTGGATTTCCAACACAACTCAAATCAAACCAACCCATGCACAAAAAACTCCAATGTGCAATTCTTAATTACATCTATTGATCAGTCTGTTGCCAAGTCCCTGTCAAATTGTCACAACATGAAATATGCTAGGCACACACAATATCCTGTATGGGAAAGTACGTTTGTGAACAGAACAGTACTGGCCTTGATTGGACTGGATCTGGGGCAGCACACACTGTCGCGTGACGCACTGGTCAGCACCTCCTCTCTCTCTCTGTCTCCTCCTTCTCGTCTCTCACATGACAGGAGAACAAAGGAAACAGACAACAATTCAGTATTTTATGCATACCTATGTTCACATTCGCGCTAAGAAATAAGCAAACAGCTTAACTCAGGAATATTATAAATAGCGCAATAACATTTTATTTCATTTATTTATTTAATTATTTTTATTTTTAATCCGTCAACATATCTCTCATTTATAAATTAAATAGATCTCAATCAAATAGTTTCATAGTTAAGCAACAGCCACTTATCAAACAGAATACTTTATCTGTGTGTATTCAAAGTCTCCCCCTTTTCACATCCCTGCAGCACTAAGTCTGTGTGTCACAGCAGCTCAGTGCAGGCAGGGGAGTGGCATATTTGCTCTGTGTAACTCTAAACTCATAAAATCCCACGCATGCGCAGCTCATTCATCAGTGCGATTTCAAAGCGAGAGGAGCTCTCCCAAGCAGCTCTCTCCAAGCTAAACAACAGAAAGCAGACAGACCAGCTGTCCCTCCGTTATTTCCAACACAGACAAACAGTAACACTTAACAAAACTCACAAACCAACACAGAACATAGAACACAAATCCTACTTCAAAGTTTCTTATCTTCACTTATTCTAATATGCAGATTTATAGTTATTTTCTTATCCATTACAAATAATAGTCCGCCCAGGGGCTCATATTTTTTAAACAATTATTAAACATTATCTTCTTTAGAATCAAAGGTCCTCCCGGTGGCTCATATATAGTTAACAATTATTAAACGTTCTCTTCTATAGAATCAAAGGTCCTCCCGGTGGCTCATATATAGTTAACAAGTATTAACGTTCTCTCTAATGGAGACTCATAAGGTTTTAACCTTAACTAACATATTTCCTTACAAAAAAAAACTAAAACCCCTGTTGTCATAGCCTTAGTCGACACACAGCAGAGACCTCCCCTTTTACACACACACACACGCATAGGCTGTCTTCCTCTCACACACACACAATTCAAGAGGAATGTATCCGTTCATACAATACACTAAGCATGCTACCGTCGCTCCTTATTTCTCATTGTTCCTTCCTTAATTTCTGCTACCTCGAGTTGCAGATATTCAATGAGAGGTTACTTCGAACATATACCTCGTCAACTATATGTCGAGAGGTAACGCGCAATTGAATGTATCTTCCACAAACTCCAGTTCCCAGAACTGACCTTAAAAATCAACCTAGTGAGTTTTCAGGATTTTCGGCCCATCCTAATGATCGCCTCGTTTGAGGGCTTCCTAAAATCAGCGACGTCCTAATAGTATACTTTTTCCTTATTTCCTGGCCTTATTCCTTCATGCTATTCCTGGACACTCCTTTTAATTTTATTCAAGCCAAATATCCGTGTGCCCAGTGTTAACAATTCCTATAGACACTCCCCCCTGTTTGCGTTGTTCTCAACGCAAACAAATGTAGAAATTTAGAACGGATTGTCATCACACAGCAAATAACAGCAAGGTGCACACACAAGTTCTTAAACAGTACATCTCCTCAACGCACACACACAGCACACAAACCGACCAGCGCCCAAAGTTTGTGAGAAAGCTCATCTTATCTGCCAGCCTCTTGAGTGGGAGTCACATCGTAGCTCATGAATGGAACGCTGAAGAGATGCAACACGTCCCAAAAATCCTTGTCGCCATTCTGTGGTGTCGAGACAACGATGCTGATATGCTGTGTAGACAAGAAATCTGCTGACACTGTCCTTGATTATAATGGTTTATTACATCAAAGATTACAGTATCAATTTACAGACTCCTGCAGAAATCCGGAGAACAACTGACCAATCTCTAATATGTTATTCTCTCCGTCCTTTGTTCAAAACATGGTATTTATATCCTATGTAACATAAGATGGTGGTTTTTGATAGAGCAATCCCTGGCCTCCACATATCTCCAAATGTCCTCTATTCCAAGGAGCCTATGTAGTAATGCTTTCCAGATGTTTCAGCAAAGCAGAGTAAAGTTCATCTATCACACCATTTGCAAACGTCAGCAAAATCATAGACTTTCATATACTACAGGATCAAATACTTTTTTCCCTCACTGTATGTTAATGAGATATTTCTGTATTTAATTTTCAATAAATGTGCAAAAAAATTCTACAAACATGTTTTCACTTTGTCATCATGGGGTATTGTGTGTAGATGGATGAGATAAAAACATCTATTGAATCCATTTTGAATTCAGGATGTAACACAACAAAATGTGGAATAAGTCAATGGGTATGAATACTTTCTGAAGGCACTGTAAATGACAGACAGATGAGTTCAGAGTAAAAAACAACCTTTGATGTCATTCTCTACGTCTATGATGTGAATAAGATGACAATTGCATAGCTTTTATGTAAGAGCATTTTGTTTGTAATTTATTGAATCACTTGAAAGACCTTGAACTCAAGACTCCACCATTGAAATTTGTTTTGACTTCATATGTCAGGGTTCTATTGTGGACAGCCTTGTTTGACAGATAAGTTGTTGTTATGGTTACAAAGTGGTAATTTCAGACGAGAAAATGTGATAGGTCGACGTCAAAATTGTTAATGAGGGAGACAGGAATACTTTCTAAAGGTCAATCCATCACATCCCCAAAGCTTCAAATTACAATAAAAATTAATTGTATTGTCAAAATATTTATAATTTGACTCATTGATTGGATTGATGAAAGTGACAATGACCCTGTCTCTACTTTGGGGCTATGGCCAAGTGTAATACAACTTTATATGTCCAACTGTTACATCGGAAGTTTGCACACAACAGACAGATGCATGAGTCATTCAATTCAATGGTACATCAGATTAGTGCATTGCGAGTGCACAGAACCTCCCCATCCTGAAAAAGAACCTGCCCATCCTGAAAAAGAACATCCCCATCCCGAAAAAGAACCTCCCCATCCTGAAAAATAACCTCCCCATCCTGAAAAAGAACATCCCCATCCTGAAAAAGAACCTCCCCGTCCTAAAAAAGAAGCCCCATAATCAAGCCCATAGTGCCAGATGCTTATTCGTGATCAGTAGGCAACCAACGTCCCACCACGGGCGAGTGAAGGGCATCCCCTTTAGATGTGCCGCCTGTCAGTTAACTAGTGGCACCTTTGTGTAGCAATGTGGATGTTCTCTTCTGACCTGTGGGCAATGAGACCTGAGCTGCACCAGCACCATCCTGTTTCAGATCTCTTTGATCAGACCAGCTTCCCTTTGCAGGTCAGACAGGCAGGCAACGCAGTAAGGCAGAACGTCCCTTTGAACATCTCAATCATCTGTTACTGATAAGGTTATTATGTTGTCGCTTTTTCCCTTTTATGCGGTAATGAAACTCAACAGGGCACATCTCCAGTGATGCCCTTAAATTGAGGCAGAGAGGTGGATTCTGGAACATAGGGATTTGACAGTACAGGGTTGAAGATAGGCACATTCAAATGTTTGGCTAGTTCTTAGAAGATGATATGTAGAATTTGATTACATCAGCTGATTTTATGTTATTTGCCTATATATTTATATATGAATCATATTTCATGCATCTTGATTTGTAATCCCCTAGTCCTTATGAATGAAAAAGAAAGTCACACATTAATCTCGGCTAACTGTATTATTGCATTATTATTATTTAGAAAGACCTTTACCCAGGGTGTGAATCCCCTCTTCCTATCAGCCATCAGTGGACAACCTTGAATTCTAATGTTCCACTAGAATCTCATATTGGATCCAGAGACTTTGTGGTCGCCTCTGGCAATTAATACATTATTTGGGACCACAAAAAAGGGAGCCAGCCAGCAAGGGAGGTGGTAGTGATATGACAAGGAACAATTATTTGTTTTTGTCGGTATTTTACCCCCTTTTTCTTCCCAATTTTGATCTTGTCTCTTCGCTGCAACTCCCCAACGTGCTCGGGAGGCGAAAGTCGAGTCATGCATCCTCCAAAAATATGACCCGCCAAACCGCGCTTCTTAACACCCGCCCGCTTAACCCGGAAGCCAGCTACACCAATGTGTCGGAGGAAACACTGTTCAACTGACGACCGAGGTCAGCCTGCAGGCGCCCGGCCCGCCACAAGGAGTCGCTAGAGCGCAATGAGCCAAGTAAGCCTAACCCGGACGATGCTCTGCCAATTGTGCGCCGCCCTATGGGACTCCCGATCACAGCCGGTTGTGACACAGCCTGGGATCAAACCCGGTTCTGTAGTGACGCCTCTAGCACTGCGATGCAGTGCCTTAGACCGCTGCGCCACTCGGGAGGCCCAATGAACATTTTTTTAACACTGAAAAATACATGAAACATGGCTGTCACAATTAGCCATCGTTAGCAGTATTTAGTTTCAAGGCCATCCGAATATTCCGCCCTGTAATGCTGCTTTACTGCAGGATATGGGGACCAGCCATGCACTTTTACACGAGGACCAAAGGCTTTCTGATTCTGGTCGATATCTCACTTTACCTGGTTTGACTTTGTAATTTGAAAGGTCTATGTTTAAAACATGTGACATTCCCAGCTCGCAGCTCCATGTGGGATAGTTTTGGCAGGGAGGAGAAGGAGACGCCTTTGAAAACCAAACACATGAAAGGCAGCCTTTGAGGCACAGAGCATTTGAGCTTCGAGGCACAGTCATCACACAGGCCCTAAATACCTGAGATTGACACTCACTCCCCCCCGAGCTGCCAATACCTCATCAAAGGAAATTCAATAGAACAGATTCAACAACGGAAGATACTAGACTAGAGGATGTTGATGGAATGAGTAGTAATGTCCACCATATTTTACAGTAGGTATGGGGTTCTTTTCTGCATATGCATCGTCCTTTCAACACCAAACCCATCACTTGTATGCTTGGCCAAAGAGCTACATTTTCATGTCACCTGACAATAGCACCGGTTCCAATCCAAGTGTCAATGCCATTTAGCAAACTCCAAATTTGTTGGATGACATGAAAATAGAGCTCTTTCGCCACGCACACCTGTGGTGGGTTTGGCGTCGAAAGAACAATGCATGTACAGAAAAGAACCCCATACCTACTGTAAAATATGGTGGTGGATCGTTGATGTTATGGGGCTATTTTGCTTCCACTGGTCCTGGGGCCTTGTTAAGGTCAACGGCATCATGAACTTTACCCAGTACAAGGATATTTTAGCAAAAAATCTGGTTGCCTCTGCTAGGAGGCTGAAACTTGGCCGCAAGCGGAGCTTCCAGCAAGACAATAACCCCAAGCACACATCAAAATCCACAAAGAAATGGATAATTGACCACAAAATCAACATTTTACAAATGGGCGTCTCAGTTTCCGGACATGAAACCCATTGAAAGCCTGTGGTTTGAATTGAAGAGGGCAATCCGTAAGTGCAGACGAAGGATATCAGCGATCTGGAAAGATTCTGTATGGAGGAATGATCCCACCCAATGTGTTCTCCAATCTCATAAAACCTGTTAGAAAAAGGCTCAGCACTGTTATCCTCGCAAAGGGAGGGTGCAGGAGTATTGAAAACAGGTGTGCCAATCATTTTGACCCTTATATTTTCGAGATTCTTTTTTATTATAAAATATTTTTCTTTGACCAATACTATTAGTATTAAAGGATATAATTGTCAAAAATTTTTTTGCATATAATTTAGCTAAGTATTTGCATTATTTATTTTATACAATATGTTTTGCTCATCTTTATCAACGGTGACAATAATTTAGGTTGTGACTGTGGTTAACGATTCTATTAAACATATATAATGATAGTCATTGATGTTTACTTTATGATTGGTACTCCCTGTTTCCCTGATCTGTCTCCCACTCCCTCAGCCTTGATATTCTGGCTGACAGTATAAGTGCATCCCAAATTGTATAGTGCATCCCAAATTGCACCCTATTCCGTATATAGTGCACTACTTTTGACCAGAGCTCTATGGGCTCTGGTAAAAAATAGTGCATAAAATAGGGAAAAGGGTGTCATTTGGGATGCAGAATACGATAACACAACTCATCTACAACACTTGTTATTTCCAAAGTGAACATCAAGCACAGATCTAGCAGGACAACACCAGGACAAACATGAAACAGAATTAGAGAGATCTAAAACAGGCCTACTGTTCTGACTAAGTCCATAGCCCACTACAGTAAGGGAAATAATAAGCCAAGTCAAGACAGGAAAAGCCCATTACATTATAATCATCTAAAGGTTGACAATATCTGACAATTGTTCATATCTTTTTCGTCTTTTTATTATTTTTCTTTGTCTCCTCCCACTCCTCCCCCCTCCTCCTCTTCTGCTAAACTAAAACTTAAACAATTTAGCTGACTCTGCAAGACAAGTTATCTCAAATTTAAAAGGACAGGAATATCAAACATGGGAACGACAAAACCGTGTGTCACAAATGGCCCCCTAGTCCCTATAATGTAGTACACTACTTCTGACCAGAGCCTAATAGGCACTGGTCAAAAGTAGTGCACTATAAAGGGAATAGGGTGCCATGCGGGACTCAGCCCTAATCCTCTCCATCATGCCCCACAATCTAATGGATTAGGCCTTGATCCCCCGGGTACTCACTCCAACGGGAGGCTGGTAGCGTAACATTGCTGTAATCACCTTTTGTTTTATTAAACCTTTCATGTCTGCGTTCTCTAGCCTTTTTACACACTTCTATGTCACGATTTACTGAGACACAGTCAGAGACACAGGCAGTATATTGTTAAAATTGTTAAAAGGGATTGTTTTTAGTTCAGGAGATTTGAGAGTTGAAATTTTTCCAGAAAGTGCTTGGTTTTGAGAAAAAGGAAATGCAAAGTATAGGCCAGCTGGTAACCCTTCATTTTACAGCCCGGTAATTACTAGGTAATACCTAGGTAAATACCCAGTAACAAAAATACATAGTACTATTTAGTCTCAAACGTATATACTAGGAACAAACCAAGTAAGTACTACATACTAACTTACAAAATACAAAGTATCAAAATGTAATTATATAGTATATTTTTCGTCCCAAAGTTATTATTGAGAACCTTATAAGTAAAAGGTACTTACTATGTAAATCCCTAGTCACAACATATATGTGATATTATTTATTTATTACCACGTAGTAACCATATACAGTGGGGAGAACAAGTATTTGATACACTGCCGATTTTGCAGGTTTTCCTACTTACAAAGCATGTAGAGGTCTGTAATTTTGATCATAGGTACACTTCAACTGTGAGACACGGAATCTAAAAGAAAAATCCAGAAAATCACATTGTATGATTTTTAAGTAATTAATTTGCATTTTATTGCATGACATAAGTATTTGATACATCAGAAAAGCAGAAATTAATATTTGGAACAGAAACCTTTGTTTGCAATTACAGAGATCATACGTTTCCTGTAGGTCTTGACCAGGTTTGCACACACTGCAGCAGAGATTTTGGCCCACTCCTCCATACCTTCTCCAGATCCTTCAGGTTTCGGGGCTGTCGCTGGGCAATACGGACTTTCAGCTCCCTCCAAAGATTTTCTATTGGGTTCAGGTCTGGAGACTGGCTAGGCCACTCCAGGACCTTGAGATGCTTCTTATGGAGCCACTCCTTAGTTGCACTGGCTGTGTGTTTTGGGTCGTTGTCATGCTGGAAGACCCAGCCATGACCCATCTTCAATGCTCTTAATGAGTGAAGGAGGTTGTTGGCCAAGATCTCGCGATACATGGCCCCATCCATCCTCCCCTCAATACGGTGCAGTCTTCCTGTCCCCTTTGCAGAAAAGCATCCCCAAAGAATGATGTTTCCACCTCCATGCTTCACGATTGGGATGGTGTTCTTGGGGTTGTACTCATCCTTCTTCTTCCTCCAAACACGGCGAGTGGAGTTTAGACCAAAAAGCTATATTTTTGTCTCATCAGACCACATGACCTTCTCCCATTCCTCCTCTGGATCATCCAGATGGTCATTGGCAAACTTCAGACGGGCCTGGACATGCGCTGGCTTGAGCAGGGGGACCTTGCGTGCGCTGCAGGATTTTAATCCATGACGGCGTAGTGTGTTACTAATGGTGTTACTAATGTCCTCCCGAGTGGCGCAGTGGTCTAAGGCACTGCATCGCAGTGCTAGCTGTGCCACTAGAGATCCTGGTTCGAATCCAGGCTCTGTTGTAGCCGGCCGTGACAGGGAGACCCATGGGGCGGCGCACAATTGGCCCAGGGTAGGGGAGGGAATGGCCGGCAGGGATGTAGCTCAGTTGGTAGAGCATGGCATTTGCAACGCCAGGGTTGTGGGTTCGATTCCAGTATAAAAAATAAAAATGTATGCACTCACTAACTGTAAGTCGCTCTGGATAAGAGCGTCTGCTAAATGACTAAAAAAAAAAATGTAAAAAAATGTTTTCTTTGAGACTGTGGTCCCAGCTCTCTTCAGGTCATTGACCAGGTCCTGCCGTGTAGTTCTGGGCTGATCCCTCACCTTCCTCAAGATCATTGATGCCCCACGAGGTGAGATCTTGCATGGAGCCCCAGACCGAGGGTGATTGACCGTCATCTTGAACTTCTTCCATTTTCTAATAATTGCGCTAACAGTTGTTGCCTTCTCACCAAGCTGCTTGCCTATTGTCCTGTAGCCCATCCCAGCCTTGTGCAGGTCTACAATTGTATCCCTGATGTCCTTACACAGCTCTTTGGTCTTGGCCATTGTGGAGAGGTTGGAGTCTGTTTGATTGAGTGTGTGGACAGGTGTCTTTTATACAGGTAACGTGTTCAAACAGGTGCAGTTAATACAGGCAATGAGTGGAGAACAGGATGGCTTCTTAAAGAAAAACTAACAGGTCTGTGAGAGCCGGAATTCTTACTGGTTGGTAGGTGATCAAATACTTATGTCATGCAATAAAATGCAAATGAATTACTTAAAAATCATACAATGTGATTTTCTGGATTTTTGTTTTAGATTCCGTCTCTCACAGTTGAAGTGTACCTATGATAAAAATTACAGACCTCTACATGCTTTGTAAGTAGGAAAACCTGCAAAATCGGCAGTGTATCAAATACTTGTTCTTCCCACTGTACATGCCCTTAAGTCCATCATCCTGACATTAGTATTCTCTCACATTGGTTCTATGTACTTTAGTTACCATGTACAGTATGTTTGTATTAAAAGGGCTGTAAAATGAAGTGGTGTCTGTTTCCAGGTAGATACAACGTAGTTACTTGTGAAATACCACCATATTGGATAACTGTCCCATAAAGACGACAGCAAATCTGGCTGTAATCTTACCGTTTCATGGTACCACCTTCACACTTACAGGGTAGGTACAAGGTAAGAGGGTTGTAAAATGAATGTATTTCAAAACAGTATTCAAACACCCAAAGTGGCTCTTCAATCTGAATAATTGTGTTTTTAACAGAGTGTTGTGAAAACACTTTTTGGTGTTCCAGTGCACATAAAAGGCAGCATCAAAACACAAAAATAATGTTTTGGCAGACTGTGTCTCTCAAATAATCAAATGTTTTTTAATTGCAATTGATTTATAGCATAAATATTGATTCATTATAAACATTGATGTAAGTTTCTGTCACATTATTTATTGTGACACTGCGAATTGAATACTTTTCCTAGCATATACTTTGGAACTAATTATAGGCTACAGTTGCCAGTAAACTTTGTGATATTATAAATAATGTTACAATCAAAATGTTTAAGGCTATGTAAGCTAAAACAGAGGTAACATGAGGTAACATGTATAAAGTGGGCCTTCATCACTGGTATTCATGTGAGAAGATGGATGTAAACCTGGGTCTCAAGGTCTCCTGCTTGTCAAAACACTGCCTTAGTCCACTCAGCCAGACTTCAGGACTAAACTGTTGTGCTGAACCACCCTTGTTACACTGGGCACATGGGGCCTGTCATGCCAAATAATGTCCCCCGGCTAAAAAAGTGTCCCCCCCCTGCTCTAGCTTTGTCCTACCACACATGTTATTACATCCCACTTTTGACATTCATATTGTTATCTTGATGCTATATTTGCATACCTTAATCACGTATATGCTTTTTGCATATTGGTATTGATATGTTTAATAATTGTATTCATATTGCAATTTATTCATACTTACAGCATTTGATAATGTAATTATGCACTCATGTACTATCATTATTGCTTGTTATTATTTGCTATTATTTGTCTTCCTGCAGTAAACATACATGCATACTTCGTTACTCACTGGCTGGCCAATCCCAACCAAAAGCCAATCAAGACCAGGATCACAGACTAGTGTCAACTGTCAATCATATCATATAACTCAACTGTACTGTGATTAAATTCACCTGAACAACCTTACATGCCATGTACCATCTATCTGAATATAAAGACTCAGGTCAGGACATTAGCATAATGGATGACTGGCGGATTGCATTGAGCCCTGGGCTTAAGTTTAGTACAAGTTTTGTATGAGTGCTACTACTAACGTTAGCAGTCATTGCCTGTGTTTCTTCCCCCCATGAATGTGTAATATAATGCCACATTTCTGTTGATTTTGTAGAATAATATGATAAATACGTTACAGATCTTTGAACTGTCTTTATCAATATAAAAATGTGAATGACCTGTTAATGTTTTGTCATTTTGAATATTTGCAAATAAAATATAAAGCATTTAAAGCTTCAATGATGTCTTGAAAAAGTAATTTTGTACTCATTTCATTATTATCCTGGACAAACGTATTAATTAGTATTTTTCACAAAACTATATTTTCTCGTGTCCTTTGTTTGAGCGTAGTACTGCATGTGTTTCCATACTCCATGCAATTTCTGCATATTGCACCTTTATTACAGTGCGATATAGCAAAGTGATCCACTTTGTTGAAGTCGAAACCTTTCACAAATAAGCCAAGCACACAACTCGGATTGAAGTTTAATGAAAATCAACCAAAGGTAAAAACAAACACGTGTATTCATGTTGAATCATACAAGCTAGCATAACAAAAGTGAACTGCATTCATTTCTATGTGGAAATCAAACTGACTGGCTAAACACCTTTCATTTGAATGGATGGCTAATCTGATCATAAAAAGTAAAATGTTTAACTAAATAACATGTTAATGCTCACATGATAATCAATATGTGTACTCACAAATGATGCCACTTTAAAGACTATATTGAAAATTATGGCTACTGATTGTGTAGAGATTTTACATCGTGGCTGACAGTGAAAAGTACAGTGGCTTGCGAAAGTATTCATCCCTCTTGGCATTTTTCCTATTTTGTTGCCTTACAACCTGGAATCAAAATGGATTTTGGGGGGGTTTGTATCATTTGATTTACACAACATGCCTACCACTTTGAAGAAGCAAAATATTTTTTATTCTAAAACAAAGAAGAAATAAGACAAAAAAACAGAAAACTTGAACTTGCAGAACTATTCAACCCCCCCAAAGTCAATACTTTGTAGAGCCACCTTTTGCAGCAATTACAGCTGCAAGTCTCTTGGGGTATGTCTCTATAAGCTTGGCACATTTAGCCACTGGGATTTTTGTCCATTCTTCAAGGCAAAACTGCTCCAGCTCCTTCAAGTTGGATGGGTTCCGCTGGTGTACAGCAATCTTTAAGTCATACCACAGATTCTCAATTGGATTGAGGTCTGGGCTTTGACTAGGCCATTCCAAGACATTTAAATGTTTCTCCTTAAACCACTCGAGTGTTGCTTTAGCAGTAGGCTTAGGGTCATTGTCCTGCTGGAAGGTGAACCTCCGTCCCAGTCTCAAATCTCTGGAAGACTGAAACAGGTTTCCGTCAAGAATTTCCTTGTATTGAGCGGCATCCATCATTCCTTCAATTCTGACCAGTTTCCCAGTCCCTGCCGATGAAAAACATCCCCACACATGGCACGGCCACTAGAGATCGCGCGGGAGACTCATGGGGCGGCGCACAATGGCCCAGCATCCAGGAGAACGGCAAGAGCTAGTTGATAGAGCAGGTGTTGCAACCCAGGGTTGTGGGTTCGATTCCCACTGGGGGGAATAAAAATGTATTCACTTAACTGTAAGTCGCTCTGGAAAGAGCGTTAAATGACTAAAATGTAAAATGTAAATGTAATGCTGCCACCACCATGCTTCACTGTAGGGATGGTGTTCTCAGGGTGATGAGAGGTGTTGGGTTTGCGCCAGACATATCGTTTTCCTTGATGGCCAAAAAGCTATATTTTAGTCTCATCTGACCAGAGTACCTTCTTGTCTCCCACATGTCTTTTGGCGAACACCAAACCTGTTTGCTTATTTTCTTCTTTAAGCAATGCTTTTTTATGGATGATTGACTTGAAGTTATTTATATGGTTACTACGTGGTAATAAATAAAAAATATCACAAATATGTTGTAACTAGCACAGGAGGTTGGTGGCACCTTAATTGGAGAGGACAGGCTCACGGTAATGGCTGGAGCGGAATGGGTGCTGGTATCAAATACATCAAACACATGGTTTCCATGTGTTTGTGTTTGATGCCATTCCAATTACTCCGTTCCGGACATTATTATGAGCCGTCCTCCCTTCAGAAGCCTCCACTGGTGACTAGGGATTTACATTGTAAGTACCTTGTACTTATATGGTTCTCAATACTAACCTTTGAGACTAAAAATATAATATATAATTATACTGAACAAAAATATGTTTCATGAGCTGAAATATAAGATCCCATAAATTTTCCATACACACAAAAAGCTTATTTCTCAAAAAATGTTGTGCACAAATTTGTTTACATCCATGTTAGTGACCATTTCTCCTTTTACCAAAATAATCCATCCACCTGACAGGTGTGGCATATCAAGAAGCTGATTAAACAGCATGATCATTACACAGGTGCAACTTGTGCTGGGGACAATAAAAGGCCACTCTAAAACGTGCATTTTGTCAACACAATGCCACAGATGTCTCAAGTTTTGAGAGAGTGTGTAATTGGCATGCTGACTGCAGGAATGTCCAACAGAGCTGTTTCCAGATAATCCAATGTTAATTTCTCTACCATAAACTGCCTCCAATGTAATTTTAGAGAATTTGGCAGTATGTCCAACTGGCCTCACAACCGCATACCACGTGTAACCATGCCAGCCCAGGACCTCCACATCCGGTTTATTCACCTGCGGAATCGTCTGAGACCAACCACCTGGACAGCTGATGAAACTGTGGGTTTGCACAACCAAAGAATTTCTGCACAAACTGTCAGAAACCGTCTCAGGGAAGTTCATCTGCGTGTTCGTCGTCCTCACCAGGGTCTTGTCCTGACTGCAGTTCAGCGTCGTTAACCACTTCAGTGGGTAAATGCTCACATTCGATGGCCACTGGCACGCTGAAGAAATGTGATCTTCACGTATCCCAGTTTCAACTGTACCGGGCAGATGGCGTCATGTGGGCGAGCAGTTTGCTGATGTCAACGTTGTGAACAGAGTGCTCCATGATGGCGGTGGGGTTATGGTATGGGCAGGCATAAGCTACGGAAAATGAAAACAATTGCATTTTATCAATGGCAAATAGAATGCATAGAGTTACCGTGACGAGTTCCTGAGGCCCATTGTCTTACCATTCATCCGCCGCCATCACCTTATGTTTCAGCATGATAATGCACGGCCCCATGTCACAAGGATCTGTACACAATTCCTGGAAACTGAAAACATCCTTGTTCTTCCACGGCCTCCATACTCACCAGACATGTCACCAATTGAGCATGTATGTGATGCTCTGGATCGACGTGTATGAAAGCGTGTTCCAGTTCCTGCCAATATCCAGCAACTTCACACAGCCATTAAAGAGGAGTGGGACAACATTTCATAGGCCACAATCAATAGCCTGATCAACTGTATGCGAAAGAGATGTGTCATCCTGTATGAGGCAAATGGTGGTCACACCAGATACTGACTGGTTTTCTGATCCACAGCCCTACTTTTTTTTAAGGTATCTATATTCCCAGTCATGTGAAATACATAGATTAGGGCCTAATTAATTCATTTCAATTGACTGATTTCCTTATATGAACTGTAACTCAGTAAAAGTTTGAAATTGTTTCATGTTTCGTTTATATTTTTGTTCAGTGTACAATTTGTTACTTTGTATTTGCTAATTTAGAATGTAGTACTTACTTGCTTGGTTCCTAGTAAGTACTTTGGGACTAAATAGTTACTATGTATTTTTCCACATTTTGTTACGTTACAGCCTTATTCTAAAATTAATAAAATTAATTTTATTCCTCATCCATCTACACACAATAGATTGTTATTCAGCGGCAGGGACTGGGAGACTAGTCAGGATCGACGGAAAGATGAACGGAGCAAAGTACAGAGAGATCCTTGATGAAAACGTGCTCTAGAGCGCTCAGGATCTCAGACTGAGGCAAAGGTTCATCTTCCAACAGGACAACAACCCTAAGCACACAGCCAAGACAACACAGGAGTAGCTTTGGGACAAGTCTCTGAATGTCCTTGAGTGGCCCAGCCAGAGCCTGAACTTGAACCCGATCGAACATTTCTGGAAAGACCTGAAAATATCTGTGCAGCCACGCTGCAGAGAAGAATGAGAGAAACTCCCCAAATACAGGTGTGCCAAGCTTGTAGAGTCATACCCAAGAAGACTCAAGGCTGTAATCGCTGCCAAAAAAAAGGTTTTTGCTTTGTCATTATGGGGTATTGTGTGTAGATTGATGAGGGAAAAAAACAATTTAATCCATTTTAGAATAAGGCTGTAACATAAAAAAATGTGACAAAAGTCAAGGGGTCTGAATACTTTCCGAATGCACTGTACATAGACAAAAAACATTAACAACTTAACATTACATACAGTGGGGAAAAAAAGTATTTAGTCAGCCACCAATTGTGCAAGTTCTCCCACTTAAAAAGATGAGAGAGGCCTGTAATTTTCATCATAGGTACACGTCAACTATGACAGACAAAATTAGACATTTTTTTTCCAGAAAATCACATTGTAGGAATTTTTATGAATTTATTTGCTAATTATGGTGGAAAATAAGCATTTGGTCAATAACAAAAGTTTCTCAATACTTTGTTATATACCCGTGGTTGGCAATGACACAGGTCAAACGTTTTCTGTAAGTCTTCACAAGGTTTTCACACACTGTTGCTGGTATTTTGGCCCATTCCTCCATGCAGATCTCCTCTAGAGCAGTGATGTTTTGGGGCTGTCACTGGGCTACACGGACTTTCAACTCCCTCCAAAGATTTTCTATGGGGTTGAGATCTGGAGACTGGCTAAGCCACTCCAGGACCTTGAAATGCTTCTTCACGAGCCACTCCTTCGTTGCCCGGGCGGTGTGTTTGGGATCATTGTCATGCTGAAAGACCCAGCCACGTTTCATCTTCAATGCTCTTGCTGATGGAAGGAGTTTTCACTCAAAATCTCACGATACATGGCCCCATTCATTCTTTCCTTTATACGGATCAGTCGTCCTGGTCCCTTTGCAGAAAAAACAGCCCCAAAACATGATGTTTCCACCCCCAGTTCACAGTAGGTATGGTGTTCTTTGGATGCAACTCAGCATTCTTTGTCCTCCAAACACGACGGAGTTGAGTTTTGACCAAAAAGTTCTATTTTGGTTTCATCTGAACATATGACATTCTCCCAATCCTCTTCTGGATCATCCAAATGCACTCTAGCAAACTTCAGAAGGGCCTGGACATGTACTGGCTTAAGCAGGGGGACACGTCTTGCACTGCAGGATTTGAGTCCCTGGTGGCGTAGTGTGTTACTGATGGTAGGCTTTGTTACTTTGGTCCCAGCTCTCTGCAGGTCATTCACTAGGTCCCCCGTGTGGTTCTGGGATTTTTGCTCACCGTTCTTGTGATCATTTTGACCCACGGGGTGAGATCTTGCGTGGAGCCCCAGATCGAGGGAGATTATCAGTGGTCTTGTATGTCTTCCATTTCCTAATAATTGCTCCCACAGTTGATTTCTTCAAACCAAGCTGCTTACCTATTGCAGATTCAGTCTTTCAGCCTGGTGCAGGTCTACAATTTTGTTTCTGGTGTCTTTGACAGCTCTTTGGTCTTGGCCATAGTGGAGTTTGGAGTGTGACTGTTTGAGGTTGTGGACAGGTGTATTTTATACTGATAACAAGTTCAAACAGGTGCCATTAATACAGGTAACGAGTGGAGGACAGAGGAGCCTCTTAAAGAAGAAGTTACAGGTCTGTGAGAGCCAGAAATCTTGCTTGTTTGTAGGTGACCAAATACTTATTTTCCACCATAATTTGCAAATAAATTCATTAAAAATCCTACAATGTTATTTTCTGGATTTTTTTCTCTGAATTTGTCTGTCATAGTTAACGTGTACCTATGATGAAAATTACAGGCCTCTCTCATCTTTTTAAGTGGGAGAACTTGCACAATTGGTGGCTGACTAAATACTTTTTTCCCCCACTGTACAGAGAAAAAAATCCAGAAAATAACATTGTAGGATTTTTAATGAATTTATTTGCAAATTATGGTGGAAAATAAGTATTTGGTCACCTACAAACAAGCAAGAGTTCTGGCTCTCACAGACCTGTAACTTCTTCTTTAAGAGGCTCCTCTGTCCTCCACTCGTTACCTGTATTAATGGCACCTGTTTGAACTTGTTATCAGTATAAAAGACACCTGTCCACAACCTCAAACAGTCACACTCCAAACTCCACTATGGCCAAGACCAAAGAGCTGTCAAAGGACACCAGAAACAAAATTGTAGACCTGCACCAGGCTGGGAAGACTGAATCTGCAATAGGTAAGCAGCTTGGTTTGAAGAAATCAACTGTGGGAGCAATTATTAGGAAATGGAAGACATAAAAGACCACTGATAATCTCCCTCGATCTGGAGCTCCACGCAAGATCTCACCCCGTGGGGTCAAAATGATCACAAGAACGGTGAGCAAAAATCCCAGAACCACACAGGGGGACCTAGTGAATGACCTGCAGAGAGCTGGGACCAAAGTAACAAAGCCTACCATCAGTAACACACTACGCCACCAGGGACTCAAATCCTGCATTGCCAGACGTGTCCCCCTGCTTAAGCCAGTACATGTCCAGACCCATCTGAAATTTGCTATAGTGCATTTGGATGATCCAGATGAGGATTGGGAGAATGTCAGATGAAACCAAAATATAACTTTATGGTAAAAACTCAACTCGTCGTGTTTGGAGGACAAAGAATGCTGAGTTGCATCCAAAGAACACCATACCTACTGTGAAGCATGGGGGTGGAAACATCATGCTTTGGGGCTGTTTTTCTGCAAAGGGACCAGGACGACTGATCCGTGTAAAGGAAAGAATGAATGGGGCCATGTATCGGAGATTTTGAGTGAAAACCCTCCTTCCATCAGCAAGGGCATTGAAGATGAAACGTGGCTGGGTCTTTCAGCATGACAATGATCCCAAACAAACCGCCCGGCAACGAAGGAGTGGCTTCGTAAGAAGCATTTCAAGGTCCTGGAGTGGCCTAGCCAGTCTCCAGATCTCAACCCCATAGAAAATCTTTGGAGGGGAGTTGAAAGTCTTTGTTGCCCAGCGACAGCCCCAAAACATCACTGCTCTAGAGGAGATCTGCATGGAGGAATGGGCCAAAATACCAGCAACAGTGTGTGAAAACCCTTGTGATGACTTACAGAAAACGTTTGACCTGTGTCATTGCCAACAAAGGGTATATAACAAAGTATTGAGAAACTTTTGTTATTGACCAAATACTTATTTTCCACCATACTTTGCAATAAATTCATAAAAAAATCCCTACAATGTGATTTTCTGGATTTTTTCCCCTCATTTTCTCTGTCATAGTTGACGTGTACCTATGATGAAAATTACAGGCCTCTCTCATCTTTTTAAGTGGGAGAACTTGCACAATTGGTGGCTGACTAAATACTTTTTTCCCCCACTGTACATACATTTCCACAAACATTAATGACGTCACACTTGCTCAGACCCACATGTTCCCACCGTATCCACACCCAATGTTGTTTCTAATACTTGTAATACTCTACCCCATATTATTTCAAATTGTGTTATGTTGTTTCTGTCTATCAGAAGAAAAAAAAAATATATATATATAATAATAATAATAATAATAATAATAATAATAATAATAATAATAATAATAATAATAATAATAATAATAATAATAATAATAATAATAATAATAATGGAGCATTTGATTCTCTCGTTGGAGTATCATTTGACCACCAGTATTTAAGTAATAGCTTCTTGAATATAAGTGACAAAAATAATATTGTCCAACCCATTGGGTATCTCACTGCACCCCCATATGCCATGTCTTAAAATATGCAGATACTGTAGATGGATTAAAAGTAAACTTACATTGTAAAACTTCTAACAGCCAGCTTTCTAAATCTGCCCATACCTCTTGGACTTTATAGCACTCCCAGAAGTCATGAATTGTTGAGTCATTGTTAGTTTTACACTTAAGACATGACTCTGCCGTTGTGCTGTAGAATCTGTGAAATTTGTCTCATGTATAATACATTCTATACATTAGTTAATACTGGATTAAGCGCACATTTTCGTTAACTGTAATTTCGTTCATTATGTTCCAACACTCCCTCCATCTTGTGCCAATATCAGTTATTTTTAAGTCTTGGTTACAATAGTTTATAAGAGACTGTCAGCTGGATAGGATTTCTGCAAGGTTTTATGTATCTTACTTATCATATGAGTATCTTTTTCTGACTCAGATTGACTTATTGAATGAGAATAAATTAGGCCAAGGGGGAGCTGTGTAGACCTTGGCTGCGTTGACTACATTGCAGAAACTTCAGATCTCACAACACCTGGATAGGTGTTTAACATATCAGCTAACTACATCATATAGCAATCTGATGCCTGACTGTGCAAGAAGTGGTACACAACCATTGGTTAATACAATTCAACGTCTGCTATGTAGTCAGCCTGGAACGGGACCATTATACTGTATTTACTGCAAACCCAGGGGAAGGGTAGAAACCTTTCAGATACATTCCTGTTCACAAACACATACACAGGCATGCACACACACACCCTCAATCACGCACACCATTATGTAACCCTTTGATTTACATCCCAAGACACCAAAACAATACAAATGTGTCACCCCGTTCCGTTATTAGCGTGACTGGAAGAAATATCACTGTGAAGGTCAATGCTTCTTGAAATGGGAAGTGAGAGAAAAAGCAGAGAGCAGTTGTCTTTGTGTGCTAGCTGCCAGCTGCTGGCAGACCTTGGTTCAATTACTATTTTAAATCATTCAGATACTTTGAGTGTTTTCTCTAGCCTGCATGCCCTGGAGTGCCAGATAGGCAGTATGTTCCCTTTTACTACTATTCCATTTGTTACATTGAGTCAGGCAAGCTCAATCGAGCACAGATACAGTATTTTAAATTATTGTATTATTTGAACTCAGGCCTGCTAGCTGCTAGCTTGCAGAAAGAGAGGGAGAGAGAGAGAGAGAGAGAGAGAGAGAGAGAGAGAGAGAGAGAGAGAGAGAGAGAGAGAGAGAGAGAGAGAGAGAGAGAGAGAGAGAGAGAGAGAGAGAGAGAGAACAGAAACGAGAACCAGACAGAGAGATGTTGTGCTGGCTGTGGTGCGGTAGCTGACTTGCCATTTAAAAGCCAATGAGCTGGGCTGCTCTAATCCCTGTAAAAGCTTTGGGTCTGATCCCTCGACTGCAGCCTCTATTGATTCCCTGTTTTATTGTTCTTTGATTTCCATTTTGGTTATTTAACGAGCGGATGATGGATTGGTGACCTTCAGCTAGAGGCTCTGCCAGCTCTGGCATTTATTTCCCAGGGCCCGTCCCAAATGGCACCCTATACCGTATATAGTGTACTACTTTTGACAAGGACTCACAGGGCTATGGACAAAAGTAGTGCACTATATAGGGAAATAGGGTGTCATTTGGGACACAACCCCAGAGTTCTCTGCGCTCTGCTTGGCCTCTCTGACTGGTCTAGTCTAGTTGGGATGCAGTTTGCTGCTGCACATACAACCAGACCTGGGTTCAAATACTATTTAAAATCATTCATGTTTTAGCTGTGCTTGACTGAGCTTGCCTGGCTTCATGGAACCAATAGAATAGTCCCAACACTTAACTCCATCTTTCACTCCAGGCAGGCTAGAGCAAACGCTGAAAGTAATTCAAAGATGTAAAATAGTATTTGAACCCAGGTTTGTCATTTACAACCCAAGGAAGAGTGGTAGTTGGAGGTGTGCCAGGCTACTTTATCTTTTAAATAATAATGCACATTACATTATAATATCTTTAGATTTTTAATCACTTCTTTCCCTGGAAAGTATGCTATTAATAGATGTGATATTTCATAGAAGACAGCATTTACAGTTCAACTTAACCTGTAAAACACATTCATTTACTTTAGACTTATTTTCCACACGCATACCATTGCTATGAATAAAGGCAAATCAATAGGGAGTGATCATCATAAATACATTAGCTATCATATAATATTAGCATGGTTAAATGAATCACCTAAATGCATATTTAAAAAGGTATTAAAACCCCCACAACAGAAAATACATTGACAATTTTCCTCAATGCAGAACGCTTGTTCTTTGTGATATTAAACAGTCATTCGACTGGAAAAAAATAATTTCCTAACAGTAACATTCTTAATTCTAGGCCATTTGCCTAGACTCTAGAGAAATATATAAATGCATTTTTACTGTGACTGTAGACAAACTTTTATAGGGTGTATAAATTAGTGTTCTTTGAGAGGGTATAAATATATTCATCATTATAATAATCTCAGGAATGTGTTTGTTATGGGTACGCATTTATAATGGGACCTAGAAGAAGAGAGATTATTGGAAATTGTGACTACTCATCATACTAATGGATTTGACATGTAATTATGTACTGCATATTTGTTTTGTTTTTATCTCCATGATACAGGCCACTTGAATACTTGATTCTTGTATATATAGTTATTCTCTGAGGCCCGGTGTTGTGTTGGTATATCCCAGTATCTGAACCTGCAAAAACAAAAGGCTCTAACATGCCAACTTTTTCACAGGCTTATTGAAAATAAATCATGACGAATACTTGAAAATTATAAATCTATGCCTCTTGAACGTTTTACCTCACAGGCTATAATATAATGTGATTAAACAAAGAGATCTGGCTAAAAGAGTGTATTGAGTCAACAGGTCCTCTACATTCAAGTGAGGACGTCCGTACTCTCAGCCAGCATTCACTTTGATTAGAGAAAACATGGACTACTTAATTGCGCTCATTGTTATGCCTTGTCACTTCACTGCAGAACACTCTACTGAATAGCAATGAGGTCTTGATGAATTGTGGATTCGCCCCAAACAACACCCTATTCCCTTTCTAGTGCACTTATTTTGACCAGGGCAAAAGTCAAAAGTAGTATACCATATAGGGAACAGGGTACCATTTGGGACATACCCAATGATCTCTTTCTCTCAACAGCTATTCTCTGATTTTCTCTTTGCTTCTTTCTTTATAAAATTATTTTGCAGTCCTACAATGCTACAGTAGTGCAGTGCGGGTTTAAAAGCTGTAATTTGGACACCTTGGGTAACGTTGGGCCAATTGCTTTTCTCTTCCAGTTAAAGTGTTTGTAATGAGGTGCAATTCATCAAGGGCTGAGTCCCAAATTGGCACCCTATTCCCCATATAGTGCACTACTTTTGACCAGAGCCTTATGGTTCCCATTCAAACCTTGTCAAAGTAATCAATCAATCAATCATTTTACCTTCAGCAGTTGTCACAAAGTGCTTATACAGATATCCAGCTTAAAACCCCAAAGAGCAAGCAATACAGATGTAGAAGCACAGTGGCTAGGAAAAACTCCCTAGAAAGGCAGGAACATATTGTAAAAAGAAACCTAGAGAGGAACCAGGCTCCGAGGGGTGGCCAGTCCACTTCTGGCTGTGCTGGGTGGAGATTATAAGATTACGTGGCCATTAAGGCCAGATCGTTCTTCAAGATGTTCAAACGTTCATAGATGACCAGCAGGGTCAAATAATAGTCACAGTGGTTATAGACGGTGCAACAGGTCAGCACCTCAGGAGTTAATGTTAGTTGGCTTTTCATAGCTGAGTGTTCAGAGGTTGAGACAGTAGGTGAGAGAGAAATAGAGAGAGAGAAATATAGACAGAGGGAGAGAATGAGAGGGGGTCAAAACAGCAGGACCAGGACAAGGTAGCACGTCTGGTGAACAGGTCAGGGTTCTATAGTCGCAGGCAGAACAGCAGAAACTGGATCAGCAGCATGACCAGGTGTACTGGTGATGAGGACAGCCAGGAGTCGTCAGGCCAGGTAGTCCTGAGACATGTTCCTAGGGCTCAGATCCTGAGAGAGAGAGAGAGAGAGAGAGAGAGAGAGAGAGAGAGAGAGAGAGAGAGAGAGAGAGAGAGAGAGAGAGAGACTAGCCCTCCTGCACATAGACTATTGCAGCATAGATACGGGGGACTGAGACGGGGGGTCGAGCGAAACTGTGGCCCCGTACAAAGTTACCCTCGGACAGCGACCAGGCAGGATATAACCCCACATACTTTGCCAAAGCACAGCTCCCGCATCACCAAAGGGATATTAACAGACCACTAACTTACTACCCTGAGACTAGGCCGAATATGGCCCACGAAGATCTCCCCCACCGCAAGAGCCCGAGTGGCGCAAAACCGGACAGGAAGATCACGACAGTGACTCAACACACTCAAGTCGGGCATGATGTGAGGCACCCTCCTAGGGACGGTATGGGAGAGCGCCAGTTACACAGCCCCCGTAACAGGGTTGTGTGGTGATTGGATACATAGCTGAAAGTATTGCCGTTCACCTTCACACCCCTGGGCCAGACTACACTCAATCATAGGAACTACTGAAGAGATGGGTCTTCAGTAAAGACTTAAAGGTTGAGACTGAGTCTGTGTCTCTCACATGGATAGGCAGAGCATTCCATACAAATGGAGCTCTATTGGAGAAAACCTTTGAACAATATGGAGGCCTGCATCTTGTGACCACAGTGCCTTGCTAAAGTATTCATCCCCCTTGGCATTTTCCCTATTTTGTTGCATTACAACCTGTAATTTAAATGGATTTTTATTTGGATTTCATGTAATGGACATACACAAAATTGTCCAAATTGGTGAAGTGAAATTCAAAAAATATCTTGTTTCAAAAAATTCAAAAAAATTAATAACGGAAAAGTGGTGCGTGCATATATATTCACCCCCTTTGCTATGAAGCCCCTAAATAAGATCTGGTGCAACCAATTACCTTCAGAAGTCACATAATTAGTTAAATAAAGTCCACCTGTGTGTAATCTAAGTGTCACATGATCTCAGTATATACAGTTGAAGTCGGAGGTTTACATACACCTTAGCCAAATACATTTAAACTCAGTTTTTCACAATTCCTGACATTTAATACTAGTAAAAATTCTCTGTCTTAGGTCAGTTAGGATCACCACGTTATTTTAAGAATGTGAAATGTCAGAATAATAGTAGAGATAATTATTTATTTCAGGTTTTATTTCTTTCATCACATTCCCAGTGGGTCAGAAGTTTACATACAGTCAAATATTTGGTAGCATTGCCTTTAAATTGTTTAACTTGGATCAAACGTTTCAGGTAGCCTTCCACAAGCTTCCCACAATAACTTGGGTGAATTTTGTCCCATTCCTCCTGACAGAGATGGTGTAACTGAGTCAGGTTTGTAGGCCTCCTTGCTAGCACACGCTTTTTCAGTTCTGCCCAAACATTTTCTATAGGATTGAGGTCAGGGCATTGTGATGGCCACTCCAAAACCTTGACTTTGTTTTCCTTAAGCCACTTTGCCACAACTTTGGAAGTATGCTTGGGGTCATTGTCCTTCTGGAAGACCCATTTTGCGACCAAGCTTAAACTTCCTGACTGATGTCTTGAGATGTTGCTTCAATATATCCACATAATTTTCCTTCCTCATGATGGCATCTATTTTGTGAAGTGCACCAGTCCCTCCTGCAGTAAAGCACCCCCACAGCATGATGCTGCCACCCCCGTGCTTCATGGTTGGGATGGTGTTCTTCGGCTTGCAAGCATCCCCCTTTTTATTCCAAACATAACGATGGTCATTATGGCCAAACTGTTCTATTTGTGTTTCATCAGACCAGAGGACATTTCTCCAAAAAGTATGATCTTTGTCCCCATGTGCAGTTCCAAACTGTAGTCTGGCTTTTTTATGGCAGTTTTGGAGCAGTGGCTTCTTCCTTGCTGAGCGACCTTTCAGGTTATGTCAATATAGGACTCGTTTTACTGTGGATATAGATACTTTTGTACCTGTTTTCTCCAGCATCTTCACAAGGTCCTTTGCTGTTGTTCTGGGATTGATTTGCACTTTTCGCACCAAAGTACGTTCATGTCTAGGAGACAGAACGCGTCTCCTTCCTGAGCGGTATGATGGCTGTGTGGTTCCATGGTGTTTATACTTGCTTGCTATTGTTTGTACAGATGAACGTGGTACCTTCAGGCATTTGGAAATTGCTCCCAAGGATGAACCAGACATGTGGAGGTCTACTATTTCTTTCTGAGGTCTTGGCTGATTTCTTTTGATTTTCCCATGATGTCAAGCAAAGAGGCACTGAGTTTGAAGGTAGGCCTTGAAATACATCCACAGGTACACCTCCAATTGACTCAAATGATGTCAATTAGCCTATCTGTAGCTTCTAAAGCCATGACATCATTTTCTGGAATTTTCCAAGCTATTTAAAGGCACAGTCAACTTAGTGTATGTAAACTTCTGACCCACTGGAATTGTGATACAGTGAATTACAAGTGAAATAATCTGTCTATAAACAATTGTTGGAAAAATTACTTGTGTCATGCACAAAGTAGATGTCCTAACCGACTTGCCAAAATGATAGTTTGTTAGCAAGAAATTTGTGGAGTGGTTGAAAAACGAGTTTCATTGACTCCAACCTAAGTGTATGTAAACTTCCGACTTCAACTGTATACACCTGTTCTGAAAGGCCCCAGAGTCTGCAACACCACTAAGCCAGGGGCACCACCAAGCAAGTGGCACAATGAAGACCAAGGAGCTCTCCAAACAGGTCAGGGACAAAGTCGTTGAGAAGTACAGATCAGGGTTGGGTTGTAAAAAAATATCCGAAAAATCCATTATAATTTTTTTAAAAGAATATGGCACCACAACAAACCTGCCAAGAGAGGGCCGCACCACCAAAACTCAGGCAAGGAGGTCATTAATCAGAGAGGCAACAAACAGACCAAAGTTACCCTGAAGGAGTATCTGTCCACAGGACCACGTTAAGCCGTACACACCACAGGGCTGGGCTTTACAGAAGAGTGGCCAGAAAAAAGCCATTGCTTAAAGAAAAAAATAAGCAAACACGTTTGGTGTTCGCCAAAATGCATGTGGGAGTCTCCCCAAACATATGGAAGAAGGTACTCTAGTCAGATGAGAATAAAATTGAGCTTTTTGGCCATCAAGGAAAACGTATGTCTGGCGCAAACCCAACACCTTTCATCACCCCGAGAACACTATCCCCACAGTGAAGCATGGTGGTGGCAGCATCATGCTGTGGGGATGTTTTTCATCGTCAGGGACTGGGAAACTGGTCAGAATTGAAGGAATGATGGATGGCGCTAAATACAGGGAAATTCTTGAGGGAAACCTGTTTCAGTCTTCCAGAGATTTGAGACTGGGACGGAGGTTCACCTTCCAGCAGGACAATGACCCCAAGCATACTGCTAAAGCAACACTTGAGTGGTTTAAGGGGAAACATTTAAATGTCTTGGAATGGCCTAGTCAAAGCCCAGACCTCAATCCAATTGAGAATCTGTGGTATGACTTTAAGATTGCTGTACAACAGCAGAACCCATCCAACTTGAAGGAGCTGGAGCAGTTTTGCCTTGAAGAATGGGAAAAAATCCCAGTGGCTAGATGTTCCAAGCTTATAGAGACATACCCCAAGAGACTTGCAGCCTTAATTGCTGCAAAAGGTGGCTCTACAAAGTATTGACTTTAGGGGGGTGAATAGTTCTGCATGCTCAAGTTTTTTTTTTTTTTTTTTTTCACAATAATACATATTTTGCATTTTCAAAGTGGTAGGCATGTTTTGTAAATCAAATGATACAAACCCCCCAAAAATCAATTTTAATTCCAGGTTGAAAGGCAACAAAATAGGAACAATGCCAAGGGGGGTGAATACTTCCGCAAGCCATGGTATGTTCGGCAGGACCAAGTCGGACAAATATGTAGTAACATGTGCATGTAATGCTTTGTAGGTTAACAGTAAAACCTTGAAATCATCCCAAAGCTGTCATCAAGGCAAAGGGTGGCTAATTTGATGTATCTCAAATATAAAATATATTTTGATTTGTTTAACACTTTTCTGGTTACTACATGATTCAATGTGCTATTTCATTGTTTCATTGTGTTGATGTCTTCACTATTATTCTACAATGTAGAAAATAGTAAAAATAGAGAAAAACCCTGGAATGAGTACGTGTGTCCAGACTTTTGACTGGTACTGTACATCAGAATAAAAATAAATAATAATAAGAGTAAATAGTATGACTATTTTAGGATTAATTTGGGCCCGTAAACTTGGTTAAATGCCTCAAATTAAGTTTGATTAGGATTGGGTTAGGTATCAGGTATAATGACAGACAGTGACTCACAGTTGCGGGAGGGATTACTTTCCATAGGCTTCTGAAGAGAGGTGATCCTCTGCAATTCAATCACCCACATGATGCACATTTTGATAATGCAAGGTTTGAATGGTAATTTCACGCTGTATCTCTGTAGACTTTGAAGATCCCTACTGCATGCCCTCAAAGGCTTAGCCCTAAGCCCTTCGTCTTTTCCCAGACAAAAAATAGCGTCATTAAACATTTTACGTCATGACCTTGTCAATGACTGCATCCCAAATGGCACCCTATTCCTTACATAGTGCTCTACTTTTGACCAAGGCCCATAGGGCTCTGGTCAGTAGTAGTACACTACATAGGGAATATGGTGCCATTTGGGATGCAACTCAATACTCCGCACATTACTAATCTGTTGTGAAAGAGACCGGCTTCTGTCATCAGGCAGAATTAGAAAGGACGATGGGTGATAGCGATATAAATTACAAGTGTCATTAGCCCCAACATCCATCATTAGCACGAGGATTGCCAGGCAGAATTAGTGTGGGTGGTTGGGTTGCACAAATGTTATATTAATTAAAGCAACAACATCATTATGCAAATGAAAAGCAACAAGGTCTGATATAGAGAATCGTGAATAACGATGAGTGAGAAAGTTACAGACGCACAAATATCATACACCCAATACATGCTAACCTCTCACCATTACAATAACAGGGAAGGTTAGCATTTTTGGGAGGGGTATGATATTTATGCCTCTGTAACTTTCTTACTCATCATTATTCACAATTCATTCAGAGTTACCCGTAATCATGGTAGCATCCACATTAATGTCGAAGTGTTTAGAAATATGTTATATTCTTATTTACAATAAAAGTGACTCCAAAATGACACAATACATTATTTACAATTCATTTCTATTGGGCACTAAATAATCTGAAACACAACCAAAACAAACAGTAAATGCATCCAACAAATTTGTAGTCACAAGCTTGATATAGTCATTGCGTGCTATAAATATGGGACCAAATACTTAACTTTTTACTACACATACAGTGCATTCGGAAAAGTATTCAGACCCCTTGACTTTTCCAGATTTTGTTATGTTACAGCCTTGTTCTAAAATTGATTAAATACATGTTTTTCCTCATCAATCTACACACAATACCCCATAATGACTAAGCAAAAACACGTTTTTAGACATCTTTGCAAATCTACTAAAAATAAAAAACTGAAACACCTTATTTACATAAGTATTCAGACCCTTTGCTATGAGACTCGAAATTGAGCTCAGGTGCATCCTGTTTCCATTGATCGTCCTTGAGATGTTTCTACAACTTGATTGGAGTCCACCTGTGGTAAATTCAATTGATTGGACATAATTTGGAAAGGCACATACCTGTCTATATAAGGTTCCACAGTTGACAGTGCATGTCAGAGCAAAAACCAAGCCATGAGGTCGAAGGAATTGTCCGTATGTCACGATCGTCTTGAAAAGAAGTAGACCAATGCGCAGCGTGTTGAGCGAACATGATTGACTTTATTACCGTCAGTGATAATAAGCACACTAAACAAAACAATAAACGACTCGTGAAGTCCACGGTGACAAAGACCGACAAGGAACAAAAACCCACAAACCCAAAGTGAAACACAGACAGTTAAATATGGCTCCCAATCAGAGACAACAAGCAAACAGCTGACACTCGTTGCCTCTGATTGGGAGTCACTCAGTCAAACATAGAAAATGACAAACTAGAACACCCAACATAGAATGAACACACCCTGGCTCAACATAATGAGTCCCAGAGCCAGGGTGTGACAGTACCCCCCCCTAAAGGCGCGGACTGCGACCGCGCCTCAACTAAACAAAACAGGGGAGGGCTGGGCGGGCATACCTCCTCGGCGGCGGTTCTGGCTCCGGCCTTGACCACCACCCTCCAATACACCCCCCATAGTGCCCCTGGTCCAGTCTGTCAACTCGCACCCCTGGCTTGGTGCGTGGAGGAGGAACGGGCCTTACCAGGCTGACTTCTTGCACCCCTGGCTTAGTGCGAGTGGCAGGAACAGGCCGGACCGGGCTGGCGAAGCGCACCGTAGGTTTAGTGCGAGTGGCAGGAACAGGCCGGGTCGGGCTGGCGACGCGCACCGTAGGTTTGGTGCGAGTGGCAGGAACAGGCCGGGTCGGGCTGGCGACGCGCACCGTAGACTTGGTGCGGGTGGCAGGAACAGGCCGGGTCGGGCTGGCGACGCGCACCGTAGACTTGGTGCGGGTGGCAGGAACAGGCCGGACCGGGCTGGCAACGCGCACCGTAGGTTTAGTGCGTGGAGCAGGGACAGGCCGGGCTGGGCTGTCGACGCACACCGTAGGCTTGGTGCGTGGAGCAGGGACAGGCCGGGCTGGGCTGGGCTGTCGACGCACACCGTAGGCTTGGTGCGGGTGGCAGGAACAGGCCGGGCTGGGCTGTCGACGCACACCGTAGGCTTGGTGCGTGGAGCAGGGACAGGCCGGACCGGGCTGGCGACGCACACCGTAGGCTTGGTGCGTGGAGCAGGGACAGGCCGGACTGGGCTGGCGACGCACACCGTAGGCTTGGTGCGTGGAGCAGGGACAGGCCGAACCGGGCTGTGGAGACGGATAGGAGGCCTGGAGTGAATAGCGGCCACCACCTGTCCTGGCTGAATGCCTGCCCTCACACACTCTGTGTGAGGCATCCGCACAGGACGTACAGGGCGGTGTACCCCTGGCCTGGTGGCCTTCTGGATCCGCCCCTTTTCTCCTCCGTCAGCCCGTCGCTGCCATGCCGTGTGCCCCCCCCTAAAAAATTTCTGGGGTTGCCTCACGACCGTCCGACGACGACCCTGATCACGCCGTAGCTCCTCTCTACGGCGCGCCTCCACCGTCTCACTCCATGGCCGGCGATCCATCCCGGCCAGGATTTCCTCCCAGGTCCAGGACCCCTGCCCGTCCAAGATCTGCTCCCACGTCCAGGCTGCCTGCTCCTGGACACGCTGCTTGGTCTTGGTATGGTGGGTTTTTCTGTCACGATCGTCTTGAAAAGAAGTAGACCAATGCGCAGCGTGTTGAGCGAACATGATTGACTTTATTACCGTCAGTGATAATAAGCACACTAAACAAAACAACAAACGACTCGTGAAGTCCACGGTGACAAAGACCGACAAGGAACAAAAACCCACAAACCCAAAGTGAAACACAGACAGTTAAATATGGCTCCCAATCAGAGACAACCAGCAAACAGCTGACACTCGTTGCCTCTGATTGGGAGTCACTCAGTCAAACATAGAAAATGACGAACTAGAACACCCAACATAGAATGAACACACCCTGGCTCAACATAATGAGTCCCAGAGCCAGGGTGTGACACCGTAGAGCTCCAAGACAGGATTGTGTCGAAGCACAGATCTGGGGAAGGGTACCAACACATTTCTGCGGCATTGAAGGTCCCCAAGAACACAGTTGCCTCCATCATTCTTAAATGGAAGAAGGTTGGAACCTGTCACGAGAATTTATATCTCTAATTAATCAAACGTAATGCTCTGAATAATTCCCAGAGGGTGTAAGGCTCTGGTTTAATCATGAATTAAACAAAGGTCCACAACCAGCAAGAATGATCTGTATGTTTAATCATGGAGTGCTCTGCCGCCAAAAAACACATATACAGCTTTTATACCCCTTCACACAAAGGCACTTTGCTCCGCCCACCTTTAGGAGGCCTTTAACCAGTTTCTCAGTCCCCTTCATCCTGGAATGTTTGTCTCAGCAGTTTCTAACTCACCCCCTCTGTTAGTGGGTTTATAATGATAACCCTAACACAGTTCACACAGTCATCATCAGTATTGGGGTTAACAATTTTAGTCATAATCATAATTCCTCTATCAGTCCACCCTTTGACTAAATTTTTACACCCTTAGGATAAATGTATTTACAAGCATGACCAATCTGATCTTCATACGTCAGAACTAATAAACATTTCATCCAATTGCGGTCTTTCAGGGTCAAAGTCCTCGTCATCCACCAAGCCTGGAAGATCGTTTTTCCCACTCCCCTGGTCAGAGTCCGGAGTCGGTCCATCTCTCATCATTTGTTGAGATACTGCATTCACCAACGCCTTACTCACCAATCCTCGGACACAGGGAACAAGACAACAACCACACAATACAAGAATACCCATACAAACGCTGACCGCCCCCTAAGATGGTGGCTGCTATGGTTTTCCATTTACCAAACATTTCATCAAACCACCCTATCCACGATGTACTAACTTCTGAGTTCTCAGCTCATTCTTCACTTAGAGCAGAAAATTCTGCAAGAGCTCTGGTGACCGTCCCATCCGGTGTGGTGTTGTTAGGGATAAATGTGCAACAATGGCTTATCATTCTATAGACACCGCCCCTTTCTGCCTGATCTAGAGCCAACCTATTTTCCTAAGTCATGAGTGAAATGGCGGATAATTGTTCAGAGATCCCTTTTACTGCATCCCTAGTCTGGTCAATAAATCGTTGTTGGTCGTAATAGATATAATTAATCCTATCCACAATTTTGTTTATTGTCACCCACCAAAAGAACGTGGTAGTAAATCCTTCCCCTAATTCTTTCATAGCTTGGTATCCATCCGGTACCCCCTTGATACCCCAATCGCATCCATCTAAATAGGGCTATTCTCCTTCTTGTTAAAACTCCTCCTACGTTTGTTTAACCCTTTCCTTGGTTCCTGGTGACTAATTCTAACTAGCTGAATCAGTAGAGCCAGGGCGCATGTATCTAGCCACCCTTTTGGTATTCTCTGCCTTATACTGCCTTTACTGGCACACACCCACCACACATTGGTTACAGGGGCTGTAAGGTTCAGAATTATCTCCTGTGCTTCTGAACTTAAGTCAATCACATTACTACTATCTCCAATTGATAATTGGTGATGTCTTTGTTTCTCTTTACCCCCCCATTTGGATGTTCAGTCCCGCCCGGTCTCATATCCCCCTCCCCAAGTGTGTTTAAACACTTGAGTCTAGGTACAATCCGCCGTGGGGGCCGTACACGAATATAATGGGATTTTATAATCCCAAGTTGCTTATTGACATGTACCCCAACCATTGGCTACATCCCTAACCTTTATTTTGAATCCTACAGTCTGCCCTTCTCTGACTCCCATTTTGTATGCCACTCGTCCTTGACGGTCAGTATGTCGGGTCGCTTCTCTTCTCTTTTACTTCTTAACAATGGTAAGGGCATAGCGTAATTGGTGGTGGATCTTGACATGTCAAGACCATTGCTGAGACTATGATGCAGCTCAAGTCACCCCTATTCCCAAAAACCGCCAACCCTCTCCTGTCCTCAGTCTTTCTGCTTGGTACTACCCCATACTCACACCCTGAGAACACACTACAGTGATGATAGGTCGGGGTAGGAGATCTTCGTTAACAGAGGTGATCCCCAGACCCTATTGGTCCAGTTCTTCTCTCTAACTCTGCGTGTGTTCAGTGGTGCTTGTATGTGTTCTTACCTTTTTGCAGTGGGTAACGTGGACCCAGGTTGCTCTTTCTGCTATTCTAATGGCAAAGGCAGTTACCAATATAACCTGATAGGGCCCTTCCCAACAGGCCTGCTTCCAGTCTTTCTTCTTTAGGGACTGGATGCTCACCAGTCACCTGGTTAGATAGAGTGGGTCACCTTCTCCTTTAGTTCACCTGTGGGGCACAAAACCTCTGACATACCGGTGTGGTTAATAAACTACCTTCCCACGTTTTCTGCTAGGGTGCTCTTAATTTATATTTCTGCCTTCTCCGGTCCTCCTAACTCGGGCATTCTGTATGGTCTACCAAATCCCTTCTCCAATGGCAATTACACTTCTTCATCTGGAGTTCTCCTGATCGTCATTAATACTATCGGTAGACCTTGTACCCCGTTTCTTCCTGCTCTCCTGTGTGTTTTCCTTAACCCCTCTCTAATCATACTGTTCACATCAGTATTCTCTTTCTAGACTGTATCTAAAAAAAAATGTTTTTTTAAAAGTATTTTGTCCTCTCCTTCGTATGTTTATTATTTAATTCTACCATCTACTATCATCCCCCCTTTTGACACATGTCTCTGCCCATGTGTCAATATTACCACCTACCTAAACAATCACTTAGGTAATATTGTTAATTTATCTTCCAATTGCCATTCCTTATTTATTTTTGAGACTGTCCCTTGCTTCTTTATTGCTCCTCCCACTTCCTTTGTCTATTATGGCGGCTAAATTCGACTTTCATTCAGTTCAGAATCAATAGTAATTCAATCAATCAATCAATCCCTTTGTAAAAACACTCATGTTTAGTTCAAACTCTGTTCTACCCCGGCTCTCCCGGGCTTGACCTGAAGACTGATGGTTGGACATGACAGGTCCATACTTAAATCTTTCAAACCTAACCCAACCCCCGCTTCATTGCTGTAATCAATCAAGAACATAGCAAAGGAGAGACAGATTTTAGCCTGAACTCTGCTCAACCCTGGCCACTTTTTCCTCTCTGTTTGAGGAGAGAAGCAAAAGGCTACCTTCTGCTTTCATTCACTGATAATGTAGGACAGCCATAGGACAGCCATGGATTCCCACTTCACTTACACACTGAAATAATCCAACTAAGTCTTCCGCCTAGCAACAAAGAATTCAAACTCTATGTACGTGATTAACCCAGTTATATCTAATAGTCCACTAAAAAATATCCCTCACACCATCTTTCTTAATTACGACCAATGTCATATATCCCTCTTTACTCTCTACCATTTGGGTAAAATCCCTGTTATATGTAGGAAAAGCTAAGACTGTTTGGGAAGTGAGCAACTTTTTCATCTTCATAAATTGTTCCTCCTCCTCAGAGTTCCAAATGATTTTACCATGGGCTGCCATTGCTTTCCCATAAGATCACTTAATTTACCAATATGCAGTACATAATGGAGTACCTAAGCTCTACAGTAGTCTATCATTCCCAAAAAGCTCATCATTTGTTTCTTGTTTAACGGTTTTGGTGCTTCAAGTATAGAAGAACACTTCACAACTCTTTATAAACATCATACTAGGTGTGTTTGTTTTTTATTTGAAAAACCCAATTGAAAAACCAAAAATAGCCAGGCCCCACTTAATTTGGTAGCTCACTTTTACGACTTAAATACTGCCTAACTCCGCTAGACTGCTCCCCCTAGCCCTGGGCAACATTCCAATGAGATAAGCTAATCTCTTTCTCCTGGAAGAGGAATTATACATTTTGTTAACCTTCAATTACCATCAGTAATCTAAAGATGTTAAGTACACACAAAACATGATACAGATATCCCCAGTCCTAACTCATCAATAATCGTTTGTATCAATCTAGTTCCTCATAACTAATCCATAAAACCACTCAAAATTCCTCGAGTATACAATGATTATGTTGAATTGATTACCCTTCAGATCATATCCTCTTTAAATCTCACAATGATTATTGAACCCCTAAATCTGCTCCATGTGATCTCATCTCAAATGATCCATTATCAATTATTTGACCAACACCGTAGGAAAATCTGTCTCCCCTTCTATTGTTCCTTTCGCCCCTGTAAATGTCATATTTCAGTCATTAGCTAATACAATCACATACTCCGTGTAAGTAAGACATTATATTTTATCCCAGGCATCCCCTTAACATAATGCTATAGGAGACTTCCATCAATCCTGGAAGACACTATATAATACCACGTTTCATTAATTTCACCACACCTTCTAATATAACCCTATAACCCCTTTCTATTAATTTAATCATCGCAACCTGTTGCATTGATGTTTTAAAAAAATAAACCTATTGTTTAATAACTTCATACTTATAATCAATGTTTATTCAATCCATCATCCTAATAGTCACAACTATATCCCATTGTTCAACGTACCATAAACAGATTATCGTTTTAGAAATCACCAATTATTTTCATACACCACTGTTGTTACCCAACCTATACAATAAAGTAATAACCATTAGACTTTGTCAAAGAAATGCTTTTCATTCAACTATTCAAAGTTCTGCTCGATACAGTCAAGCAAGTACAACTCTTTTACCCGGGAACTAGAACCATAAATTATTTTCCTTTGTCCTCAACTTAAATAATTTTTACAGCTCTATCGCAATTTCAGTTCGCTATTCAATTTCTTTAACTGTTCTCTCTGATTAGGCCCTAATTAATAAAACAAATACTTGCTATCGTTGATAAGCATACATTTAATTATATTCCTATCATTTGAACTATGTACTGTCTCTCAGCCCCCCCCGCTCCTTCCTACACAACGGGGGAGGCGCGGGGACCTGCCCTAATCATCTTCCTTCTTACGAAGTCATGTCATTAGTACTTGTAACATATTTTCATAGACCTTTCTAGAAATATTCTAAAGCTATCTAATTCAACTTTTCACATTTCTCAATCCACGTAGTCATCTAGGTCCATAGCCCCAATGCGAAAGCTTTACCCACTGTCTCTACCTGGGTTGGAACCAGGGACCCTCTACATACATTGCCAGTCACTCCACAAAATCCGCTATCCTTTCAAAGCAACTACTTCCAGTTCATAGAGCAAGTGACGTCACCAAATGAAAACCGCACTAGCTCTCACCTCATTCAGCAACACAAAAAGTATCTCTCCCTGCACCTATTCCTGTTGAATAAGTGAGTCTTTCTATTTAACCCAAACCACGCTACAAATCTTCCATTCAACATCACCAAACCAAATACTCAATAGTATCCGGTTACCACCCATACCAGCCATTGAATTCCACTCATACATACAGATTTCACCTTATGCCATTGAAATGCCCAATCAACCATAATAGTTCAATGGAACCCTCTGTTGGCTCTCTACTATAGTATACATTACTTCTATAACCACATTAGTTATGGTCCGATTACCTATTAAACCTTATCACATGATCAAACAACGGTACAACCTTAAACTCATATTCTCTACTCTCTCACCCATGAGGTACGTCTACGTTTGGGTGAGCAAGTTTATACGTATATATCGTTAGAAATGTATAGGTACCTCTCAAATAATCGCTTCGTGGTGTTTTTAGCCAATTCTTAATCGACACAAATCACTTCAAACTTTTTACCCGTGGAACCAAAAATAGACTGTCATTTCCCGGACACTGCCCTTTCCTTTATCTCTGCAGTCGCGATGGTTATGACCTGTTTTGTTACAGTATTTACACGGGGCCTCACACTCTCTGGTAAAATGAACCTCCTTCTTACAGTTAAAGCACTTCCTCTTATCTCCTCCCCTATTCTGCCTCCCTGATTTATTATAGCTATCTAATCTCTTCAACTCTGTGTTTAAATTCTCTTGTCTTTCCTGACTCTCCAAAAGCCATACTCTCGCTGTGTCTAGCCCCTCCCCTCGCTGTTTCTTCAAATCCGTTCCGCAATTTACATGCATCTGCCTAAACATAGCCTCTAATTTCTCTACTTCGAGATGCCCAATAAATCCATACCTTCTCCCAAATGGATCCATAATAAATATTCCTTTGATCTCTTCCTAACATATATCTTTCATCCCCCGTTAATTCTCGGACCTCTTTAGAATATTTATTTCCCATGGTAGAAAAATAAGAAATCCCCCCGTTTAGTAATAATTCAATCAATAATTATTTTCATTGGGACTTATTATTAGGTGCGACTTTTGAGCAAATGTTATGATCTGCTTTTGTAATCAACCATTTAAATTATTCAACCCGTAACCCAGAGTTTTTTAAGACCCCAGTTTCATGAAACGGATGGGACAACCATTATTTTTTCTCACGCAACCTATTTTAGTCCCTTCCTTGAAACAATTATCACGTATTTCGATGGATCATTAGGTCTCACACGTATACAACCTTATATGATTTTTTGCTCACACTATCCGTAACCCAGAGGTCGTAACTGCTCTAGTTTTATGAAATAGACAGAGTTAGAGCAAATCCCCAGTTGTTTATGACTCTTGACTTGTTTAATGTATCTATCTCACACGATGATAATTATCTCCCTTCCTGTTTATATTGTAAACACTGTACCCCGTACAATCTCAATATTAACTAGTTTATTTTGGTAATGGCCATTACCTTGAGTCATTTCAGACCCCCTTCCTTCCTTTAAGTTCTTGCTTTACCACTCTAGAATATGGCAAGTCGTATGAGATTTTGGTAATTATTCTCTGCCCTTCACAAGAATTACTATTCTTATACAAGTTCAAATCATTTCACCAAAATCCATGAATAAAAATTACTGACCTTATCCTTGCAGTTGGGATTTAAATGCTTTTTCAAATCTCGTCAACGTCTTTATCGTTCATAAGGTTCATCACCGGCCTGTTTATAACCTTAACATCAAAGGCCAGGTCTATTCTATACGGATGTTATCATCCGCCGGTGCACGGTTTTCGGTGTCCTCAGAACGACAAAGACGTATTTTTGAGATCCGTCTCGAAGGACCATTTGTCACGAGAATTTCTATCTCTAATTAATCAAACTTAATGCTCTGAATAATTCCCAGAGGGTGTAAGGCTCTGGTTAAATCATGAATTAAACAAAGGTCCACAACCAGCAAGAATGATCTGTATGTTTAATCATGGAGAGCTCTGCCGCCAAAAAACACATATACAGCTTTTATACCCCTTCACACAAAGGCACTTTGCTCCGCCCACCTTTAGGAGGCCTTTAACCAGTTTCTCAGTCCCCTTCATCCTGGAATGTTTGTCTCAGCAGTTTCTAACTCACCCCCTCTGTTAGTGGGTTTATAATGATAACCCTAACACAGTTCACACAGTCATCATCAGTATTGGGGTTAACAATTTTAGTCATAATTATAATTCCTCTATCAGAACCACCAAGACTCTTCCTAGAGCTGGCCGCCGGGCCAAATTGAGCAATCGGGGGAGAAGGGCCTTGGTCAGGGAGGTGACCAAAAACCCGATGGTCACTCTGACAGAGCTCCAGAGGTCCTCTGTGGAGATGAGTGAACCTTCCAGAAGGACAACCATCTCTGCAGCACTCCACCAATCAGTCCTTTATGGTAGAGTGGCCAGACGGAAGCCACTCCTCAGTAAAAGGCACATGACAGCTCGCTTAGAGTTTGCCAAAAGGCACCTAAAGGACTCTCAGACCATCAGAAACAAGATTCTCTGGTCTGATGAAACCAAGATTGAACTCTGGCCTGAATGCCAAGGAAACCTGGCACAATCCCTACTGTGAAGCATTGTGGTGGCAGCATCATGCTGTGGGGATGTTTTTCAGCGGCAGGGACTGGCAGACTAGTCAGGATCAAGGGAAAGATGAACGGAGCAAAGTACAGAGAGATCCTTGATGAAAACCTGCTCCAGAACGCTCAGGACATCAGTCTGGGTGAAGGTTCACCTTCCAACAGGACAATGACCCAAAGCACACAGCCAAGACAACGCAGGAGTGGCTTTGGGACAAGTCTCTGAATGTCCTTGAGTGGCCCAGCCAGAGCATGGACTTGAACCTGATCGAACATCTCTGGAGAGACCTGAAAATAGCTGTGCAGCGACACTCCCCATCCAACCTGACAGAGCTTGACAGTTTCTGCAGAGAAGAATGGAAGAACCTCCCCAAATACAGGTGTGCCAAGCTTGTAGCGTCATACCCAAGGAGACTAGAGGCTGTAATCGCTGCCAAAGGTGCTTCAACAAAGTACTGAGTAAAGTTTCTGAATACTTATGTAAATGTGATATTTCAGTTAGTTATTTTTTATAAATTTGCAAAGATGTCTAAAAACGTGTTTTTGCTTTGTCATTACGGGGTATTGTGTGTAGATTGATCAGGGGAAAAATATAATTTTATCAATTTTAGAATAAGGCTGTAAAGTAACACAATATGGAAAAATAGAAGGGGTCTGAATACTTTCCGAATGCACTGTATAAGTGAATTTGTCCCAATACTTTTGGTCCCCTAAAATGGGGGGACTGTAATCTAAATATTTCACCCGATATGGATGAAAATACCCTCAAATTAAAACTGACAGTCTGTTCTTTAACCTAATTTCAAATCCAAAGTGCTCTTGTACAGAGTCAAAAGTATAAAACATGTATCCCTGTCTCAATACTTTTGGAGCTCATATGTTACTGTGTATATATGTTACCATATATAGTCTCAACTGTGCCCTTCTCCATTTATAAGGAATATTCACCCTAAAACAATTGCATATATCTGTAGCTCAGGATGATATAATGTGTGTGTAGATGATAGTGTCTAGTCCAGAACCTTTGCTAATTGCAACAGCTGAAAACAGCTAGTTAAACTCACATTGTAATGCTTTCACTTTCCTGTTAACTCCTCATTAAAACAAATCATGGAAACTTTCCATCATATATTATTTACAATATGTACATTTTGTTTTTGTGACTAATAAAATGCTTTTCTTCCCTTCTTTTTTGTCCTTTTTTTCATCAATAGTTGAGATGAAAAGGTAGATGTAGTGATAGCCACATCAAAGACCTCTGGATCACGCCCCCAGACACCGTGCTGCCGCCTGAGACACACTCACATTACCACCAGCACAGATGGCAGGCCCTGCTCACAAGAACTGCATCCATACACTCATATAAATACCATGGCTCACAACCTCCTCCACATTCTGTCTGTACTAGAAGCTGGTGGTTTAACAAATAGGGAATGAGAGAAAAAAAACATCACTTTGCATCAATAAAGAGCAATTATGGACTGAGGTAATCCACACCGTTGGCTGCTGCTGTCCGGCACAACGCAAATGCAATCAACAAGATAATACGTTGGGAAGTAGTCGTGTACTAAGCTTTCCATCCAGAGCTAAGAGCAGTTAGTTCTCTGTCTCTGTGTCATCGGGAGACGCAACCACAACAGGACTAGTATATTCACATCTTAACACACTTTCAAATCACAATGTGTATTATAGAATACTTAATATCCCTGTTCTGTTATAGTGTCATTGAAATTGACTAAATATGGACATGTCATACAGCAATGACAATGTAGCAGATGTGGAGCTGTGAAACTCATTCCTCAGCCTGAAGTGTCACCCCTTGCGCCACTGAAAAAGGCCTTTTCGGTGGCACGATGGGTTGCAATGCTTCAGCAGGGTGGTCATGTGTGTTTATGAAGCAGAGCTGAATCAAGGGGGAAGCGGTACTCGCTATGCAAGCAGTGTAATGTATTTTACAAAAGCCCAGTTAGAGGGATGGTTGTGAGAGATGGAGGAGTGCAGAATACTTTCTTGACAAAGATGAGTATAACATGCCATCTAAGTACTACTGACTGCATATTGATGCGGTGTGTGACTGAAAAATCAAAACGTTGATACCAGGATATTGATCCTGTATACAAGGGAACACTAATAACAGACTAGGCTCTATGCCTCTCATTGTTAAATCCTTGAAAGCATCTTAACATTTTTACAGACACTCTTATCCAGAGAAACTTACAGTAGTTAGTGCATACATTTTCATACTGGTCCCCGTAGGAATCAAACCAACAACCCTGGCGTTGCAAGCGCAATGCTCTACCAACTGAGCTACACAGGATATATGTAAGTGAGCTAATGGTTCACCACCAGAGAACAATGGCAGGGTGAAATGGACCAGAACTGGACATCTGGAAGATAGCGAGAAGAGGCTCCCTCATGTTCTGAGCAGCGGAGAGAGAGGGCAGACTTGCTGGGTCCCTCTTGGAGACTGTAGCAATGATTAACGTCCAATGTTCAAGCAACGTGATGTTTTCCAGAGAAGACAGTATACTGTATGTGCATAATATTGTTTTTCCTCATGTGGTAATCTGTTATGTTGAGTGCCGCCACATATCACATTGGCTGAACGTGTGTCTGGCTTCATTGATATCTGTAACATATAACAATCTCAGCTAAGAAGGGCCCTGGTCGGTCCAGATAGCAGTGTCTATTTACATATTCCCATGTTTTACAAGGCTGACATTTGGGATGTAATTGCTGGGCCAGATAGCAGGAGGATGATGGAGTAGGTACAGTTGAAGTCGGAAGTTTACATACACTTAGGTTGGAATCATTAAAACTCGTTTTTCAACCACTCCACAAATTTCTTGTTAATAAACTATAGTTTTGGCAAGTCGGTTAGGACATATACTTTGTGCATGACACAAGTATTTTTCCAACAATTGTTTACAGACAGATTATTTCACTTATATTTCACTGTATCACAATTCCAGTGGGTCAGAAGTTTACATACACTACGTTGACTGTGCCTTTAAACAGCTTGGAAAATTCCAGAAAATGATGTCAAGGCTTTAGAAGCTTCTGATAGGCTAATTGACATAATTTGAGTCAATTGGAGGTGTACCTGTGGATGTATTTCAAGGCCTACCTTCAAACTCAGTGCCTCTTTGCTTGAAGAACACCATCCCAACCGTGAAGCACGGGGGTGGCAGCTTCATGCTGTGGGGGTGCTTTGATGCAGGAGGGACTGGTGCAATTCACAAAATAGATGGCATCACGAGGAAGGAAAATTATTATCTCAAGACATCAGTCAGGAAGTTAAAGCTTGGTCGCAAATGGGTCTTCCAAATGGACAATGACCCCAAGCATACTTCCAAAGTTGTGGCAAAATGGCTTAAGGACAACAAAGTCAAGGTATTGGAGTGGCCATCACAAAGCCCTGACCTCAATCCTATAGAAGCTTTGTGGGCAGAACTGAAAAAGCGTGTGCGAGCAAGGAGGCCTACAAACCTGACTCAGTTACACCAGCTCTGTCAGGAGGAATGGGCCAAAATTCACCCAACTTATTGTGGGAAGCTTGTGGAAGGCTAAACTTCAGACTTCAACTGTACATGCTACACACACACACATCACAACTGCTGCTACAAGACTTGCTAAATACTGCACAATTTAAACACTTGCCCCCCAATCCCCAAAACACGTGTCAATATTGGACTATAAATTGTGCCTTCCTGTATTATACTTATGCTAAAAACTCTATTCTATTGAGCCATTTACTTTATGTTCGTATTTGTAATTGTATTATTTCTTATTGTTGTTGCATTGTCGAGAAGGAACCTGCAAGTAAGCATTTCATTGGACGGTGTACTGTATACCATGTGTATCCTGTGCATATGACTAATAAAACTTGAAACAGTGTTCTGCACACCAAGTTCAAGTCAAATTAAGGTATGCAAGCATGTTATATTTCATAAAATATTTTGGGGAAATTGTACTATATATATATCTTTTGAAATATCTTGCATATCTTAATTTCCATCATTATCAATTAATATGCGTAATAATGTTGGCAGTTCATGCGTAGGATTGTTACCCATAACCCGGATTGCCATTGTATTACATTACATTTTTGTCACGCAGTTATTATTTTAGCAAACAATTATTGTGGTTCATCCTATATTCTCCCTAACATCCTTACCCCCTTGTAACAGATGTGAGATAAACACACACACACGCACATACTCTAACACACTCAACCCCTTTCCTCCACAATCAACCATAAGATCAGATGCTCAACAGTTGTTATATCCCAGAGCCCAACTCAAGAAAGGACCTGATTTACGAATGCATATACAGTTACAGCTGTTTGAGAAAGCATGCAAGATTGAGCAAAAATTGACAACAATGTGAGATTTGATTAATCTATGTCAAGTCCTAGGTGATGGAGATCAGATCCACCCTCTTTCCCTGAGACACAAACACTCTGGTCCCCCATTATAACCATTTTCCCCAAGCATCTCCATGCAGTCAGACCTTTGATTATTTTGTGCCACCAGGGCCACAATAATATGAAGTCAACAATTACTTTACTTTACTTAGAATTAAAATCAGATTCAAATTGGATAAAGTTTTGATATTCCTCTGTAAAATATATATTTTTTAAGATTACGTTTGTGTTTGTTGAAGGCTTTTGTACTGATTGTCCTATTATACATGATACAGTCTGATCTCCTTATCTTCTGAATGCATTTTAACATTGTTCTTGTTTTATGCCATCTTATGCCTCTGTGTTGGTTATCAGCAACATTCCAACCATCTTAAACTTACACTTGTTTATTGGTGACTGTCTTGAGAAGGGGGTGAGGGTGGTGACTGTCTTGAGAAGGGGGTGAGGGTGGTGACTGTCTTAAGAAGGGGGTGAGGTTGGTGACTGTCTTAAGAAGGGGGTGAGGGTGGTGACTGCCTTGAAGGAAGGGAGTGAGGGTGATAGGAGCACTGTCTTTTCCTTCAGACATTACCCACTTGACTTCCTGTGGGTAAGTTATTGATGACAGCCTACATGTCTCAGCTGGCACTCTTGAGTTAAACACATCCCATGAGGGCATACTAGGCCAAACTGGACAGATCTTAATGGGAAGGATTGCTGAGGTTACTAGGCACTAATCACTCAGCCTCCAGATGGTCTTAGTGAGTCAATGGATTAGTTCCAAATGGCACCCCTTTCCCTATTAACTGCACTACTTTTGACCAGGGCCCATAGGGCTCTGGTCAAAATAAGTGCTCTATATAGTGAATAAGGTGCTATTTGGGATGCAACCAATGACCAATGAAAGAGTGACATCAATACCCCTCAGGAACCGATTACTCCAGCAGAAATCTCATCTGATCCCCCTAAATGGAGGAGCATGTTGACTGGAAGAGGTATGAAAAGGGATGGAGTATCCACATGGCTTTGAAGCAATGAGAGAGAGAGAGAGAGAGAGAGCGAGAGAGAGAGAGAGAGAGAGAGAGAGAGAGAGAGAGAGAGAGAGAGAGAGAGAGAGAGTGTGTGTGTGTGTGTGTGTGTGTGTGTGTGTGTGTGTGTGTATTTGTGTGTGTGTGTGTGTGAAAGAGATACTTAATTATATGCGGTAGCAGCTATAATTGAGATGTTTTTACACTCCCAGTAATGACTACTGGGGACACAAATCCATATACTGTGTTTGAAGGTACTTCAAAACTAGTGTACCAATACAAGCTTAAATTGTCACAGAGAACCACCATAACTATTATTTTGTAGGTCCTCTCTGTAGCTGTTGGGCCTTGAAATCTCCCTGACAAGATCCACCCATGCTTATTTTCTGAGTGCCCAGTTCAAGTGGCTGATGACTTGAAAATGTATAAGAATCAACATGGTTTTGGAAATATTTGCTATTCTGCACAGAGAAACTACCCAGTGGGCAAAGCTGGTTGCAATGAAGTCATTATAGTTTTTAGTTAAAGATGTAATTGCAAACAGTTTTGCCCACTGGAGCAGCTATACTTCTTACAGAGAACTACCATAGATTTTATTTTCTACAATTGGTTGGCCTTAATTTTTCCATGTCAAGATCCATACTCTTTGCTGAGTGCCCAATTCAGGTGTGGAGTGGGATAAAAGAAAACGTAAACTGAAAGAAAGGAAAGAGGAAAGAGGGAGAACTTAGGAACTGATAATGCCTTTCAGAATGGAACTAAGGAACTGATAATGCCTTACAGAATGGAACTAAGGAACTGATAATGCCTTATAGAATGGAACTAAGGAACTGATAATGCCTTACAGAATGGAACTAAGGAACTGATAATGCCTTACAGAATAGAACTAAGGAACTGATAATGCCGTACAGAGTGGAACTAAGGAACTGATAATGCCTTACAGAGTGGAACTAAGGAACTGATAATGCCTTACAGAGGGGAACTAAGGAACTGATAATGCCTTACAGAACGGAACTAAGGATCTGATAATGCCTTACAGAATGGAACTAAGGAACTGATAATGCCTTACAGAATAGAACTAAGGAACTGATAATGCCGTACAGAGTGGAACTAAGGAACTGATAATGCCTTACAGAGTGGAACTAAGGAACTGATAATGCCTTACAGAATAGAACTAAGGAACTGATAATGCCGTACAGAGTGGAACTAAGGAACTGATAATGCCTTACAGAGTGGAACTAAGGAACTGATAATGCCTTACAGAGTGGAACTAAGGAACTGATAATGCCTTACAGAATGGAACTAAGGAACTGATAATGCCTTACATAATGGAACTAAGGATCTGATAATGCGTTACAGAATGGAACTAAGGAACTGATAATGCCTTACAGAATGGAACTAAGGAACTGATAATGCCTTACAGAGTGGAACTAAGGAACTGATAATGCCGTACAGAATGGAACTAAGGAACTGATAATGCCTTACATAACGGAACTAAGGAACTGATAATGCCTTACAGAATGGAACTAAGGAACTGATAATGCATCACAGAACAGAACTAAGGAACCGATAATGCCTTACAGAATGGAACTAAGGAACTGATAATGCCTTACAGAATGGAATTTAGGGACTGATAATGCCTTACAGGATGGAACTAAGGATCTGATTATGCCTTACAGAATGTAATTACCAATAAGGCAGCAATCTATCTTTCTCTCCCTGAATCAGGGTGAAACAAGTATTTAGTTAAGATGATAGCCCAGAGCTACATCCCTGACCAATGACTGAGCATCAGGGGAAAGCAGGTTTGGTTAACCCTCAGGGTATGTGGCTGCATCTGAAATGTCAACCTACTCCCTACATAGTGCATTACTTTTGAGCAGAACCATATGGGCCTTGATAAAAAGTAGTGCACTATATAGGGGATAGGGTGACATTTCAGACACAGTCACATACTCTGAGGGTCAACCAATATTTATGGCCATCTGTGTTCATACATATAATTACTTTTTAATAAGGCACAAAGCATACAAATGGGGCATGCGTCATTAGACTCCATGTGATAATTCATGGATTATAGGTAAACATATTTCTCTATGAATAACTTTGCTAAGGTACACTGGCTGGGAAAATTGCTCTGGGCCTAAGAATAGATCACAGGAATTGGCCTACGTTTGTTGCCTGGTTGTACGTGAGGCTGTGTGTATTTCCTTTTCACATTTCACATTTCACATTTCTCCAAATGAGGAAAATTGTCACAAAATGTAACTTTTAAATAACAAATGACAAACATATTTTTTTTTAATAACAAATGAGAAAGAGAGCTTATGATAATGTTGATGCAATTATTTCTGAACTGTAACCAAATCATCTCTCTGTATGTGTTTAGCTGCAATCCACCCACCCATTACTGTCTTTGGGTGCTTAGCTGCCTGCCTGCCTTCCATTCCATCATCTCTGTGTGTGTGTGTGTGTGTGTGTGTGTGTGTGTGTGTGTGTGTGTGTGTGTGTGTGTGTGTGTGTGTGTGTGTGTGTGTGTGTGAGCAGTGGCGCACTGTGTGTTTTAATTTCAACCCACCCACTACTTTCTGTGCCTGCCTGCCATTCCATGGAGCTCCAGTATTGCATTAGGAACTCCATGAACAGATGGTCTCAAAACCTACCAGGATAGACATAGCGTTTCTACGCTACAACGCAATTCCCTTTTTAATCTCTCAATTCATTTAATGTATCCCTTTTAATCAGTGAAGTATTATGTCGTGAACCACATTTGTTTGTGTGTAATGTTTGGAACTCAAACAATAGGCCCACACACTAGAATATGATTTTCTGGCTCAAATGTGTAATGCCCTTCTTTTTTTTCTTCTTTTTTTTCTAAGAACCAATATTGAGATTAATTTGGGCAGAATGTTGGCAAACACTATAAAAAAAATGTATATGTTTATTTCTGATTGAAGAACAGGGTATATCTACATAGTATGTATTTCTAGTGAGACAATGCAATGGAAAGACCCTTATTTGTAGTGCACCACTCGGGCTCCCGAGTGGCGCAGCGGTCTAAGCCACTACATCTCAGTGCTTGAGGCGTCACTACAGACCCCCTGGTTCGATTCCAGGCTGTATCACAACCGGCCGTGATTGGGAGTCCCATAGGGCGGCGCACAATTGGCCCAGGGTTGTCCGGGTTTTGCCGGTGTAGGCCGTCATTGTAAATAAGAATTTGTTCTTAACTGACTTGCCTGGTAAAATAAATAAAACATTTAAAAAATGAATTAGAACAATCCATTATGCAACAACAACAACAACAACACCCATGTAAGAGAATAAAACTTTCGGGCCAAACGACAGAACAAGAGTGTTATACGAGACCATGATGGAGACAAAAATAATTGATGACACGCTGTACCTTTGTTGTGATGAGCTTTAGCACATTGAAGAGAGTTACTGTGTTGATGTTTTCTCTGACAGGAGACTACAGATAAAAGGTGTTGGAGATTAACTACCCTCTGATGTTGGCATAGCAACAACAGATCCTGCATGTAGCTATATAAGAGTTCTACAGCTAGGCCCCTGGCATCGAGGGCATGCACAAGCACACGCACGCACACACGCTGTCTGAGAGAGGAACATTCCCTCGCTCACAGGATCCCAACCTCACAGCTATCTTTTTCTCTTTCTCCTCATCTCGCTGTCTCTTCCCCTGCCTCTCCCCTCTTTATTTTTCTTTCTTTCTTTCTTTCTTTCTTTCTTTCTTTCTTTCTTTCTTTCTTTCTTTCTTTCTTTCTTTCTTTCTTTCTTTCTTTCTTTCTTTCTTTCTTTCTTTCTTTCTTTCTTTCTTTCTTTCTTTCTTTCCTTCCTTCTTTCTTTCTTTCACTCTTTCACTCTTTCACTCTTTCACTCTTTCACTCTTACTTTCTCTCTTCACTCTCCCTCTCTCAGCTACCAACGTCATCCCAAACTCCCTCTCACTACAAACTTCACCCCGTCACACACTCTTTCTACATGTATCAATATACATCCTCATTTACTGTTAAAGCTGGAATCGTTTATTTTAAAAAATTTTGTACTTTTACCCATTTTTCTCCACAATTTCATGATATCCAATTGGTAGTTACAGTCTTGTCCATCGCTGCAACTCCCTTACGAACTCGGGAGAGGCGAAGGTCAAGAGCCATGCGTCCTCCAAAACACGATCCTGCCAAGCCGCACTGCTTCTTGACACACTGCTCGCTTAACCCCGAAGCCAGCCACACCAATGTGTCGGAGGTGTCCACGACGTGGCTGGTTTTCCTTTTGTAGTCCGTGATTGTCTGCCACATTCGTCTCGTGTCTGAGCCGTTGAATTGCGACTCCACTTTGTCTCTGTACTGAGGTTTTGCATGTTTGATTACCTTACGGAGGGAATAACTACACTGTAGGCATTTCGAAAAGATGAGTAGCAGTGGTCAAATGTTTTCCCAGAGTGAGTACTACAGTCAATGTGTTGGTAGAACTTCGGTAGCGTTTTCCTCGAATTTGCTTTGCTAAAATCCCCAGCTACAGTAAATGTGGCCTCAGGATATGTGGTTTCCAGTTTGCACAAAGTCCATTGTAGTTCTTTGAGGGCCGTCGTGGTATTCACTTGAGTGGGAATATACACGGCTGTGACTATAACCAAAGAGAATTATCTTGGGTGGTAATACAGCATTTGATTGTGAGGTATTCTAGTCGGGTGAACAAAATAACTTGAGTTTCTGTATGTTATCACAATCACACCACGAGTAGTTAATCATGAAACATACACCCCCTGCCTCTCTTCTTCCCGGAGAGTTCTTTATTCCTGTCTGCGCGATGTACTGAAAACTCAGCTGGCTGTATTGACGGGGACAGTATATCCCGACAGAGCCATGTTTTTGTGAAACAGAGTATGTTACAATCCCTGATGTCTCTCTGGAAGGAGATCCACGCCCTGAGCTCATCTACTTTATTTTCCAGAGATTGAACATTAGCGGGTGATATACTCGGAAGCGGTGGATGGTGTGCACGCCTCCTGAGTCAGACTAGAAGTTCTCTCCAAATACCTCTTCTCCGCCGGTGGTGTTTTGGAGCAGCCTCTGGAATAAGTTAAATTGCCCTGGGGGTACGAACAAAGGATCCAATTCGGGAAAGTCGTATTCCTGGTCGTAATGCTGGTGAGTTACCGCCGCTCTGATTTCCAAAAGTTATTTCCGGCTGTATGTAATAACACAAAACATTTCCTGGTCTAATAATGTAAAAAATAACACACAGAAAAACAAAATACTGCAAAGTTGCTTAGGAGCTAGAAGCAGAGCTGCCATATCTGTCGATGCCATCTTGGTCCAAAGCACGGAGGATATCTGAGTAGCTAAGATGGGGAGAAGTCTGTCCATAATAAAGCACTGCCCTATCTTTTTAACAACACTATCAACAAGGTAGGTCCTACAAGCTCTAGTTTTGTCGCTAATGGACTACTGTCCAGTCGTGTGGTCAAGTGCCACGAAGAGGGACTTAGGAAAATTACAATTGGCTCAGAACAGGGCAGCACGGCTGGCCCTTAAATGTTCACTGAGAGCTAACATTAATAATATGCATGTCAATCTCTCATGGCTCAAAGTAGAGGAGAGATTGACTTCATCACTATTTGTTTAGGTAAGAAGTATTGACATGCTGAATGCACCAAGCTGTCTGTTTAAACTACTAGCACACAGCTCGGACTCCCATGCACACCCCACAGTCCAGAACAGACTATGGGAGGCACACGGTACTACATACAGCCATGGCTACATGGAAATCTATTCCCCATCAGGTAACTGATGCAAGCGGTAGAATAAGATTTAAAAAACAGATGGAACAGCGGGGACTGTGAAGAGACACACACACAGGCACAGACACACACATACAGATACAGTGCATTCGGAAAGTATTCAGACCCCTTGACCTTTTCCACATTTTGTTACATTACAACCTTCTTTTAAAATTGATTAACAAATTTTTTCCCCTCATCAGTCTACACACAATACCCCATAATGACAAAGCAAGGTCAGGTTTTTAGAAATGTTTCCAAATGTATTCATAAAAAACACTGAAATATGACATTTACATAAGTCTTCAGACCCTTTACTCAGTACTTTGTTGAAGCACCTTTGGCAGCGATTACAGCCTCGAGTCTTCTTGGGTATGACGCTACAAGCTTGGTACACCTGTATTTGGGGAGTTTCTCCCATTCTTCTCTGCAGATCCTCTCAAGCTCTGTCAGGTTGGATGGGGAGCGTCGCTGCACAGCTATTTTCAGGTCTCTCCAGAGATGTTCGATCGGGTTTAAGTCCGGGCTCTGGCTGGGCCACTCAAGGACATTCAGAGACTTGTCCCGAAGCCACTCCATTGTTGTCTTGGCTGTGTGCTTAGGGTCGTTGTCCTGTTAGAAGGCGAACCTTCGCCCCAGTCTGAGGTCCTGAGCACTCTGGAGCAGGTTTTCATCAAGGATCTCTCTGTACTTTGCTCCGTTCATCTTTTCCCTCGATCCTGACTAGTCTCCCAGTTCCTGCCGCTGCAAACATCCCCACAGCATGATGCTTCCACCACCATGCTTCACTGTATGGATGGTGCCAGGTTTCCTACAGATGTGACGCTTGGCATTCAGGCCAAAGAGTTCAATCTTTGTTTTATCAGACCAGAGCATCTTGTTTCTCATGGACTGAGAGTCTTTAGGTGCCTTTTGGCAAACTCCAAACCAAAAGTTTGGTTTGTCCTTCTGGAAGGTTCTCCTATCTCCACAGAGGATCTCTGGAGCTCTGTCAGAGTGAGCAGCAGGTTCTTGCTCACCCCCCTGACCGAAGCCCTTCTCCCCCGATTGCTCAGATGGACCGGGCGGCCAGCTCTAGGAAGAGTCTTGGTGGTTCCAAACTTCTTCCATTTAAGAATGATGGAGGCCACCGTGTTCTTGGGGACCTTCAATGCTGCAGACATGTTTTGTTACCTTTCCCTAGATCTGTGCCTCGACACAATCCTGTCTCTGAGCTCTACGGACAATTTCTTCGACCTCATGTTTTGGTTTTTGCTCTGACATGCACTGTCAACTGTGGGACCTTATATAGATACGTGTGTGCCTTTCCAAATCATGTCCAATCAATTGAATTTACCATTGGTGGACTCCAATCAAGTTGTAAAAACATCTCAAGAATGATCAGTGGAAATTTGGAGTTTTATAGCAATGGGTCTGAATACTTATGTAACTAAGGATTTTTATTTTTATTTTATAAATTTGCACAAATTTCTAAACCTGTTTTGGCTTTGTCATTATGGGGTATTGTGTGTAGATTGATGAGGAAAAAAGTTAATGTAATCCATTTTAGAATAAGGCGGTAACGTAACAACATTTGGAAAAAGTCAAAGGATCTGACTCTACACACACGTAAACATGGATTTTGTATTGTAGCTACAGTGATGGAAAAAAGTATTTGATCCCCTGCTGATTTTGTACGTTTGCCCACTGACAAAGACATGATCAGTCTATAATTTTAATGGTAGGTTTATTTGAACAGTGAGAGACAGAATAACAACAACAAAAAATCCAGAAAAACGCATGTCAAAAATGTTATAAATTGATTTGCATTTTAATGAGGGAAATAAGTATTTGACCCCTCTGCAAAACATGACTTAGTACTTGGTGGCAAAACTCTTGTTGGCAATCACAGAGGTCAGATGTTTCTTGTAGTTGGCCACCAGGTTTGCACACAACTCAGGAGGGATTTTGTCCCACTCCTCTTTGCAGATCTTCTCCAAGTCATTAAGGTTTCGAGGCTGACATTTGGCAACTCGAACTTTCAGCTCCCTCCACAGATTTTCTTTGTGATTAAGGTCTGGAGATTGGCTAGGCCACTCCAGGACCTTAATGTGCTTTTTCTTGAGCCACTCCTTTGTTGCCTTGGCCGTGTGTTTTGGGTCATTGTCATGCTGGAATACCCATCCACAACCCATTTTCAAAGCCCTGGCTGAGGGAAGGAGGTTCTCAACCAAGATTTGACGGTACATGGCCCCATCCATCGTCCCTTTGATGCAGTGAAGTTGTCCTGTCCCCTTAGCAGAAAAACACCCCCAAAGCATAATGTTTCCACCTCCATGTTTGATGGTGGGGATGGTGTTCTTGGGGTCATAGGCAGCATTCCTCCTCCTCCAAACACGGCGAGTTGAGTTGATGCCAAAGAGCTCCATTTTGGTCTCATCTGACCACAACACTTTCACCCAGTTCTCCTCTGAATCATTCAGATGTTCATTGGCAAACTTCAGGCGGGCATGTAAATGTGCTTTCTTGAGCAGGGGGACCTTGCGGGTGCTGCAGGATTTCAGTCGTTCACGTCGTAGTGTGTTACCAATTATTTTCTTGGTGACTATGGTCCCAGCTGCCTTCAGATCATTGACAAGATCCTCCCGTGTAGTTCTGGGCTGATTCCTCACCGTTCTCATGATCATTGCAACTCCACGAGGTGAGATCTTGCATGGAGCCCCAGGCCGAGGGAGATTGACAGTTCTTTTGTGTTTCTTCCATTTGCAAATAATCACACCAACTGTTGTCACCTTCTCACCAAGCTGCTTGGCGATGGTCTTGTAGCCCATTCCAGCCTTGTGTAGGTCTACAATCTTGTCCCTGACATCCTTGGAGAGCTCTTTGGTCTTGGCCATGGTGGAGAGTTTGGAATCTGATTGATTGATTGCTTCTGTGGACAGGTGTCTTTTATACAGGTAACAAACTGAGATTAGGAGCACTCCATTTAAGAGTGTGCTCCTAATCTCAGCTCGTTACCTGTATAAAAGACACCTGCGAGCCAGAAATCTTTCTGATTGAGAGGGGGTCAAATACTTATTTCCCTCATTAAAATGCAAATCAATTTATAACATTTTTGACATGCGTTTTTCTGGATTTTGTTGTTGTTATTCTGTCTCTCACTGTTCAAATAAATCTACCATAAAAATTATAGACTGATCATTTCTTTGTCAGTGGGCAAACTTACAAAATCAGCAGGGGATCAAATACTTTTTTCCCTCACTGTATGTGGTAGTAGAGTAGCGGCCTGACGACACACACTTAATGTGTTGTGAAAAGTGTTAGGAAATGTAATGTCTTTTAACGTTTTTTATTGTATATATCTGCATTAATGTTAATGCCAAGGCAGCAGCTAATGGGATCCTTAATAAATACAAATACAAATATATAAAGATATCGTTACCCCATTACCCAAAAACATGAAAGCAGATCTAATTAAATTGAATAATCTCCCCATAAATCTTACAGGTAGAATAAATCTCTTTAGAATGGCATGGCTCCCAAAGTTTTTATATTTATTTTCAGTAATACCAATTACCCTACCACGGACATTATTTTAAAAAGTATACTCGGCCAGAACAGACTTCATATGGGCAAATAAACTCATAGAATAAATAGGAATGTTTTAAATGTCCCTAAATCTGAGCGTGGTTTTAACCTTTCAGATTTGGAATTGTATCAATTTGCCACCCAAGTCTTTTACTTTTGATCAGTGCTTGACTTGGGCCAGAGCTGTCCGGAGCGCCATAATGGCACTTCTAATTTTTGGGGAATTGGTACAGGCTCTTCTATAAAAACAAAGTAAAAGACAGTACAGTATGAAAATAGGCAGAAACTACTTCTCCAATATAAATTCTCGATCACACTTGTAGGCGATGTCATGGCGACGTTGGCTGGCTAAGCTCATGCGTAGAAACACACCCTCTGGTCTAACGGTCGTCTCACGCCGAACTTCGCAGATGCAGGCCATCAAATCAAAGGCACTCCTTCGATACAAAGTTGTTTTTGACTAAAATGAAATCGTATCAGTTTGTCACTTTCACGAGGTTGGAGTAATAACATATTCAACTACTTAAGACATTCGCTCGAATCTAGGTTTTGCCTTTAGATTTCAAGAAAATTAACAACTAAGTAATAATTTTTCACTTCTCTAATTGACTTCTCAAACCCCATACCACGGCCTGCTCTGATTGGTCTGTTTCGTAAACGTCTCGCCTAAAGTCTCGTTCCCTTTTTTTCAATTCTCGCCTAAAATGACATACCCAAATCTAACCGCCTGTAGCTCTGGACCTGAAATAAGGATATGCATATTCTTGATACCATTTGAATGGAAAAACTTTGAAGTTTGTGGAAATGTGAGATGAATGTAGGAGAATATAACACATTAATCTGGTAAAAGATAATACAAACCAAAAAACATGCGTTTTCATTTTTTTGGGGGTTCCATCATATTTGAAATACAAGAGAAAGGCCACAATATAATATTGCCGTTTAGGCGCAATTTAGGTTTTACCCACTAGATGGCAGCAGTGTGTGTGTAAAGTTTCAGATTGATCCAGTGAAGCATTGCAATACTGGACTATTTTGTATCAAGTCTGCCTAAATGTGCCGAATTGGTCAATTGATACATTTTCATGTACATAACTATAGAGAACATTCAAAAATGATATGGTAATACAAAATATAAGTTTACACACTCCCAGGAATGTCATACATTACTGAATGTAAGTACATTATTTACCTTCAGAGGTGAACGTATCAAACCAGTTGCCGTGATACGTTTTTGTTGTTGTTGTGCACTGTCCTCAAACAATAGCATGGTCTTTTTCACTGTAATAGCTACTGTAAATTGGACAGGGTAGTTAGATTAACACGAAGTTAAGCTTTCTGCCCATATAAGACATGTCTATGTCCTGGAAAGTTTGCTGTTACTTACAAAAGTAATGCTAATCACTTTAGCACACGTTAGCTCAACTGTACCGTATATGTGACACCGATCCCGTAGAGGTTAATCATTTTTGTTAATGTAATTCATGAAGGCACACATTTACATATGATCAATCACTTCAAAATCTACATATCAGCAATTATAGGAATGACCCTTCAGTGCATGTCTGTGTGTGCTGGGTGTGTACCATTGCGAGTGGGCGTTTGCCAAAGGAGAGAGAGCAGGACATTTCAGCAGCAGGAATAAAATGATGACAGACAACAGACTAACTAGATGGCCAATTCAAAACATAACTATAGCTAACTAAGCATTCATGTAGGTGTTGCCTATCCACTGGCACTGTATAGCCTATATAAATCTGCACCGTTGGAAAGCTGGGATTCCCCTCTATTAAACAGTAGCCATGTAATTGCTACAAAGCAAAAAATATTAGAAGAATAGCCTAAATGACAAATAACTTGCTGTGCATAGATCTCCCCTGAAACATGAATATTTGAGCATTATATATAAACATGTGTAGTTAGATACCTTGCTTTGAAGTAGCCTGCCTCATCAATTTGATGAAAGTTCAAAAGTATTTGGTTGTAATGTAGTAATATTTACAGTGGGGGAAAAAAGTATTTAGTCAGCCACCAATTGTGCAAGTTCTCCCACTTAAAAAGATGAGAGAGGCCTGTAATTTTCATCATAGGTACACGTCAACTATGACAGACAAAATGAAATAAAAAAATACAGAAAATCACATTGTAGGATTTTTTATGAATTTATTTGCAAATTATGGTGGAAAATAAGTATTTGGTCACCTAAAAACAAGCAAGATTTCTGGCTCTCACAGACCTTTAACTTCTTCTTTAAGAGGCTCCTCTGTCCTCCACTTGTTACCTGTATTAATGGCACCTGTTTGAACTTGTTATCAGTATAAAAGACACCTGTCCACAACCTCAAACAGTCACACTCCAAACTCCACTATGGCCAAGACCAAAGAGCTGTCAAAGGACACCAGAAACAAAATTGTAGACCTGCACCAGGCTGGGAAGACTGAATCTGCAATAGGTAAGCAGCCTGGTTTGAAAAAATCAACTGTGGGAGCAATTATTAGGAAATGGAAGACATACAAGACCACTGATAAGGCTTTGTTACTTTCGTCCCAGCTCTCTGCAGGTCATTCACTAGGTCCCCCCGTGTGGTTCTGGGATTTTTGCTCACCGTTCTTGTGATCATTTTGACCCCACGGGGTGAGGCTAGGCCACTCCAGGACCTTGAGATGCCTCTTACGGAGCCACTCCTTAGTTGCCCTGGCTGTGTGTTTCGGGTCGTTGTCATGCTGGAAGACCCAGCCACGACCCATCATCAATGCTCTTACTGAGGGAAGGAGGTTGTTGGCCAAGATCTCGCGATACATGGCCCCACCCATCCTCCCCTCAATACTGTGCAGTCGTCCTGTCCCCTTTGCAGAAAAGCATCCCCAAAGAATGATGTTTCCACCTCCATGCTTCACGGTTGGGATGGTGTTCTTGGGGTTGTACTCATCCTTCTTCTTCCTCCAAACACGGCGAGTGGAGTTTAGACCAAAAAGCTCTATTTTTGTCTCATCAGACCACATGACCTTCTCCCATTCCTCCTCTGGATCATCCAGATGGTCATTGGCAAACTTCAGACGGGCCTGGACATGCGCTGGCTTGAGCAGGGGGACCTTGCGTGCGCTGCAGGATTTTAATCCATGACGGCGTAGTGTGTTACTAAGGGTTTTCTTTGAGACTGTGGTCCCAGCTCTCTTCAGGTCATTGACCAGGTCCTGCCGTGTAGTTCTGGGCTGATCCCTCACCTTCCTCATGATCATTGATGCCCTACGAGGTGAGATCTTGCATGGATCCCCAGACCGAGGGTGATTGACCGTCATCTTGAACTTCTTCCATTTTCTAATAATTGCGCCAACAGTTGTTGCCTTCTCACCAAGCTGCTTGCCTATTGTCCTGTAGCCCATCCCAGCCTTGTGCAGGTCTACAATTTTATCCCTGATGTCCTTACACAGCTCTCTGGTCTTGGCCATTGTGGAGAGGTTGGAGTCTGTTTGATTGAGTGTGTGGACAGGTGTCTTTTATACAGGTAACGAGTTCAAACAGGTGCAGTTAATACAGGTAATGAGTGGAGAACAGGAGGGCTTCTTAAAGAAAAACTAACAGGTCTGTGAGAGCCGGAATTCTTACTGGTTGGTAGGTGATCAAATACTTATGTCATGCAATAAAATGCAAATTAATTACTTAAAAATCATACAATGTGATTTTCTTGATTTTTGTTTTAGATTCCGTCTCTCACAGTTGAAGTATACCTATGATAAAAATTACAGACCTCTACATGCTTTGTAAGTAGGAAAACCTGCAAAATCTGCAGTGTATCAAATACTTGTTCTCCCCACTGTATATACCCCTGGCGCAGGGACTCAGTGACATATGTTTCCATAGCTGTACTCCTGGGATGTACAGCTTCTACCCGGAAGTTTATCGCGCAATCCCCCGCCCGATGAGGTGGTAATTTAGTCACCTGCGTTTTAGAGAACTCTTGCGCCAGATCGAGGTATTCAGGGGGAATGCGCATGGTTGAGGTACTGTCTGGACTTTCCACCGTGGTTGCACCAACGGAAAACACCTAGACACCTACCCTGACACTCTCGCGACCACCCCGTGAGAACCCTCTGTGGCCATGAGAAGGTGGGGTTGTGGAGTGCTAGCCAAGGGATACCTAATACCACAGGGAAAGCAGGAGACTCAATAATGGAGAAAGTAACCTGCTCACAATGAGTCTCCTGGGTAATCATGGTGACTGGTGCTGTAACTTCCTTAACCAACCCGGACCCTAATGGTCGACTATCAAGTGCTCTGATGGGGCGTGGAATGGATAGGGGAATCAATGGAATGCCTATATGGTGTGTGAATGCCCTGTCCATAAAGTTCCAAGCTGCGCCTGAATCGATTAGCGCCTTACACTGGGGAACTACCATGTGCTCAGGAAAGGAGATGTGTATTTTACAGTGCACAGCAGAGGGCTCTGAATGAGTGTGGGTGTTCGATACCTGGGGTGATGCGAGAGTGCCCTGCCTGCCGCCTCCCGGCACAAAATAACGTTGACTACGACGTGTGGTGTATTGTCCCTTCGTGCCACCAGAGTGTCACTGTCGCTGTCCTCCTCCGCTCTCTCGGCCGGCGGCTCCACCCAGCTCCATCGGCTCGGGATCCGAGTCATCCGGGGTGGAAATGGGCAGACCCCTACCAGGACGTCCTCTGGCTGCCAGCAGGTTGTCCAAACGAATGGCCATGTCCACCAGTTTGTTGATGGACAATATGGTGTCTCGGCAGGCTAGCTCCCGTCGGAAGACCTCCCGCAGATGGCACCGGAAATGGTAGATCAGGGCCCACTCGTTCCACCCGGACCCCGCTGCCAGCGTCTGAAACTCCAATGCAAAGTACTGCGCAGTCCTCGTCCCCTGCCTCAGGTGGACCAGCCGCTCGCCCGCCTCTCGACCCTCGGGCGGGTGATCGAAGACCGCCTGGAAGAGGCGAGCGAACTCCCCATAGTTCTCCAACGCGGCTCCTCCTTCGTTCCACACCGTGTTGGCCCACTCCAGGGCTTTCCCCGAGAGGCAGGAGACGAGGGCGGACACCTTCTCCCGCTCTGATGGAACCGGTCGGATGCTGGAGAAGTAGTGCTCCAGTTTTAGAAGGAATCCTTGGCACAGCGCCGCTGTCCCGTCGAACTCCCCTGATCAGGATATCTGGATCCCTCCGGGTGCTGGGGTGTAGGTGGCGGGATCCGGTTGACCAGCTGGTCTCGACGAATCGGGCTCTCTCCTCTCCAGGTGTTGGACGGCCTGAAGAACCCAACCCATCACTTCACCCAAGCTGGCTAGCATAGTTGAATGCTCCTGGACCCGTTCCACGACTCCAGGCATGTGCGTCTCTCCCGCTGACTCCATATCGGGTGGGTGATTCTGTGATGAGGTGGTGATGAAGGAGTCAGGCGCAGGAGGGTAAATCACAGAATAACAGGCTTTAATCCTCAAAATACAGGTTTACGCAGAAATGTGTCAAACACACTCCAGGGCACAAAACAGGCGCACTGGAAAAATATTCCCATCGATACACAATACACGAGCTCCACCAAGCTTCACTAACCTCCACAATAAACAATCACCCACACAGACAAGGAAGCAGAGGGAACACTTATACCATGACTAATGAGGGAATAAGGACCAGGTGTGTGTGATTGAAGACAAGACAAATGGAATGATGATAAATGGATCGGCAGTAGCTAGTAAGCCGGTGATGCCGAATGCCGAAACCTGCCCGAGCAAGGAGGGGAGGCAGCCTCGGCGGAAGTCGTGACATAGCAATGTTGAAGGAATCCTATTTGAGTCAGAAAAAGATACTCATATGATAGGTAAGAGATATAAAACCTTGCAGAGAGCCTATACAATGGCGCCGGAGGGGATGGCTGCCGTTTTATGGGCTCTTAACCAACCGTGCTATTTTGTTTGTTTTTTTCGCATTGTTTGTAACTTATTTTGTACATAATGTTGCTGCTACCATCTCTTATAACCAAAAAGAGCTTCTGGACATCAGAACAGCGATTACTCACCTTTTTCTTTAATGAGTCGGAGGAGAGGGATTTGCTCTAGACACCCGACAGGGACCTCATCCCCGTCATTCGCAGTAGAAAGAGACAGAGATATCGCGGAAGGAGATCAGGGTGCCTGGTAAGGAGCCGGTGACGAATGGCTAATCTGCCTTTGCCATCGATAATATTGGCCAACATACAATCGCTTGATAATAAAGTGGACGAACTACAAGCACGTATATCCTACCAACGGGACATTAATAACTGTAATATCTTATGTTTCACCGAGTCGTGGCTGAACAACGACATGAATAACATACAGCAGGCGGGTTATACACTGTATCAGCAGGATAGAACAGCAGCCTCAGGTAAGACAAGGGGTGGCAGTCTATGTATATTTGTAAACAACACCTGGTGTACGATATCTAAGGAAGGTTTTGCTCGCCTGAGGTAAAGTATCTCATGATAAGCTGTAGACCACACTATCTACCAAGAGAGTTTTCATATATATTCTTTGTAGCTGTTTATTTACCACCACAAACCGATGCTGGCACTAAGACCACACTCAATGAGCTGCATACAGCCATAAGCAAACAGGAAAACGCTCATCCAGAGGCGGCGCTCCTAGTGGCCGGGGACTTTAATGCAGGGAAGCTTAAATCCGTTTTACCTCATTTGTACCAGCATGTTAAATGTGCAACCAGAGGGAAAACAACTCTAGACCACCTTTACTCCACACACAGAGATGCGTACAAAGCTCTCCCTTGCCGTCCATTTGGCAAATCTGACCATAATTCTATCCTCCTGATTCCTGCTTCCAAGCAAAAATTAAAGCAGGAAGCACCAGTCACTCGGTCAATAAAAAAGTGGTCAGATGAAGCAGATGCCAAGTTACAGGACTGTTTTGCTAGCACAGACTGGATTATGTTCCGGGATTCTTCCGATGGTATTGAGGAGTACACCACATCAGTCACTGGCTTCATCAATAAGTACATTGATGATGTCGTCCCCACAGTGACTGTGCGTACATACCCCAACCAGAAGCCATGGATTACAGGCAACATCCGCACTGAACTAAAGGGTAGAGCTGCCGCTTTCAAGGAGCGGGACTCTAACCCGGAAGCTTATAAGAAATCCCACTATGCCCTCCAACGAACCATCAAACAGGCAAAGCGTCAATACAGGACTAAGATCTAATCGTACTACACCGGCTCCAATGCTTGTCGGATGTGGCAGGGCTTGGAAACTATTACAGACTACAAAGAGAAGCAAAACCACGAGCTGCCAGTGACACGAGCCTACCAGACAAGCTAAATTACTTCAACGCTCGCTTCGAGGCAAGTAATACTGAAACATTCATGAGAGCATCGGCTGTTCCGGACGACTGTGTGATCACGCTCTCCGTAGCCGATGTAAGTAAGACCTTTAAACATTCACAAGGCCGCAGGGCCAGACGGATTACCAGGACGTGTACTTCACTGTGTCTTCACTGACATTTTCATCCTCTCCCTGTCTGAGTCTGTAATACCAACATGTTTCAAGCAGACCACAATAGTCCCTGTGCCCAAGAACACTCATTTAACTTGCCTAAATGACTACCGACCCTAGGCACTCACGTCTGTAGCCATGAAGTGCTTTGAAAGGCTGGTCATGGCTCACATCAACACCATTATCCCAGAAACCATAGACCCACTCCAATTTGCATACCACCCCAACAGATCCACAGATGATGCAATCTCTATTGCACTCCACACTACCCTTTTACAGCTGGACTAAAGGAACACCTATGTGAGAATGCTATTCATTGACTGCATCTCAGCATTCAACACCATAGTGCCCTCAAAGCTCATCACTAAGCTAAGGACCCTGGGACTAAACATCTCCCTCTGCAACTGGATCCTGGACTTCCTGACAGTCCGCCCCCAGGTGGTAAGGGTAGGTAACAACACATCCGCCACGCTGATCCTCAACACGGGGGCCCCTCAGGGGTGCGTGCTCAGTCCCCTCCTGTACTCCCTGTTCACTCATGACTGCATGGCCAGGCACGACTTGAACACCATCATTAAGTTTGCTGATGACACAACAGTGGTAGGCCTGATCACAAACAACTACAAGACAGCCTATAGGGAGGAGGTCAGAGACTTGGCCGTGTGATGCCAGGACAACAACCTCTCCCTCAATGTGATCAAGACAAAGGAGATGATTGTGGACTACAGGAAAAAGAAGAGGACCGAGCACGCCCTCATTTTCATCGACTGGGCTGTAGTGGAGCAGGCTGAGAGCTTCAAGGTCCTTGGTGTCCACATCACCAACAAACATGGTCCAAACATACCAAGACAGTCGTGAAGAGGGCACAACAAAACCTATTCCCCCTAAGGAGACTGAAAAGATTTGGCATGGGTCCTCAGATCCTCAAAATGTTCTACAGCTGCAACATCGAGAGCATTCTGACTGGTTGCATCACTGCCTGGTATGGCAACTGCTCGTCCTCCGACCGCAAGGCACTACAGAGGGTAGTGCGTACGGCCCAGTACATCACTGGGGCCAAGCTTCCTGCCATCCAGAACCTCTATACCTGGCGGTGTCAGAGGAAGGCCCTAAAAATTGTCAAAGATTCCAGCCACCCTAGTCATAGACTGTTCTCTCTGTGACCGCACGGCAAGCAGTACTGGAGCGCCAAGTCTAGGTCCAAGAGGCTTCTAAACAGCTTCTACCCCCAAGCCATAAGACTCCTGAACATCTAATCAAATGGCTACCCAGACAGCTTCTACCCCCCACCCCACCCTTTTATGCTTCTTCTACTCTCTGTTTATTGTCTATGCATAGTCACTTTAATAACTCTAACTACATGTACATATTACCTCGACTAACCGGTGCCCTCGCACATTGACTCGGTACTGGTACTCCCTGTATATAGCCAAGCTATTGTTATTTTACTGCTGCTCTTTAATTATTTGTTACTTTTATTTCATATTATTTTTAGTTATTCTTTCTTAAAACTGCATTGTTGGTTAAGGGCTTGTAAGTAAGCATTTCATTGTAAGGTTTACACATGTTGTATTCAGCTCATATGACAAATAACATTTGATTTGATCCAACTGACAATATCTTAGAAAAAATATAAACTATTGGAAGCAAGACTTAAAAATAACTGATATTGGCACAAGATGGAGGGAGTGTTGTAACATAACGAACAAAATTGCAGTTACCTAAAATGTACGCTTAATTCAGTATAAACTAATGTATAGAATTTATTATACAAGAGACAAAATTCACAAATTCTAAAGCACAATGGCAGAATCATGTCTTTAGAGTAAAACTAACAATGACTGAATAATTCATGCCTTCTGGGAGTGCTATAAAGTCCAAAAGTTGTGGGCAGAGTTAGAAAGCTGGCTGTCAGATGTTTTATAATGTAAATGGACTTTTAATCCATCTCTCTGTGTCACGATCGTTATAAACAGCGGACCAAGGCGCAGCGTGATATGCGTACATCTTTTATTTCGTACACAACACTAACAAAACAACAAACCAAACGATACGTGAAGTCCTAGGTTATACACCAAAACAAACCTTACGGAACAAGATTCCACAATAAACAGTGCCAAACAAGCTGCCTAAGTATGGTCCCCAATCAGAGACAATGAGAATCAGCTGCCTCTGATTGGGAACCACCCTGGCCAACATAGAAAACACGAACTAGAACAAAACATAGAAAATCACACATAGAAAATCCACACCCTGGCTCAACATATAAGAGTCCCCAGAGCCAGGGCGTGACAGTAGCCCCCCCCCCAAGGCGCGAACTGTGACCGCGCCAACCAAACACAAGAGGGTAGGGGCCGGGTGGGCGTGACCACCACTCTCTCCCTACCTCCCCGTAGCGCCCCTGGTCTGGTGGAACAGGCACGGACCGGGCTGGCGAAGTGCACCACTGGCTTGGTGCGGGGAGCAGGAACAGGCCGGACCGGGCTGGCGACGCGCACCACTGGCTTGGCCGGGCTGCGCGCGCACCACTGGCGGTGCGGGAGAGGAAGACGGAGACACTGTGCGAGCAGGACGGGCCGCCAGGCTGACGACGCGCACCACTGGCTTGGTGTGGGGAGCAGGAACGGCTGCGACGCGACCACAGGCGGGGGGAGAGGGACAGGCCGGGCTGGACTGTGGAGGCGGACTGGAGGTCTGGAGCGGAGAGCTGACACAACCCATCCTGGCTGAATGCCTACTTCCACACAATATGTGTGAGGCATCAGCACAGGACGTACAGGGCTGTGCACTCGTACTGGCGCTACAGCACGTGGCACTGGCGCAGGATATACGGGACCGAGGAGGGGTACTGGAGGCCACGAGCGTTGAGCTGGCACACTCCGTCCTGGCTGCATGCCCACCTTAGCACGACACGTGCGTGGTGCTAGCACAGGACGTACAGGACTGTGCCGGAACACTCGCGGCACAGTACGTGTGTTCGGATTTTCCGTTATTTAGCCCTCCGAAAAGGCTCACCAGGAAGCACACAATGTCATGACTCGTGTTTTGTCCTTTATTTTATTTTAAATCAAATGACCACAGGCCAGAAACCTGAATTACAACAAACAAATAATGACAATATATTATTCAAATATATAATGTAAATATTATTCAAATAATATAATATAATAATAATGTAAATAATGAAAATCAAATAAGCCTACAACACCATCAAAAATGTGGCAAATCTGGCTTAAAACAGCATTGACTACATCACCCAGAATGCCTAGCGCCAGAGGAGCATGCGCACAGCGACTCCGCCGTTGCCACGGACGCTGCCACAGGACACAGAACCCATGCCACCACATGCCTCGTCCATAGGACCCACACATGCACAAACGCAACACAACGCGGCGCTCCACCATGGATCACCGAACCAAACCACCGCTATCACCACCGCCACCAGAAACCAGCAGAGTGCTCCGAACAATTAGCACAACGCAAATGGCTGATAATGATAGCCTAATGCTATATAGCATCTGGGTCGCTGAGCTACCGCACCCAGCGAGCTACAAGTTACTCTCGGCCAACTAACAATGACACAGTGAGGTAAACGTTCAGTGCTCAAACATATAAGTGACTTAAACATTAATGCTAGACTGTGAGTAGTTCGCAGTTACATACCAACGGGCTGTGTGCTCCTGATGATTGTCTGTCGTGAAATGATTACCAGGTGCCATAATTTAAGTCTCTAGTGAAGCTGCGAATGCGCACATAACGTAACATATCCGAGCATCTAAGAAACATAAAGAAATCACTCGTTCCCCATTTAATTGAACACATCAGACCCATTTGCTTTTCTTTTCTCTATTTATATATATATATATATATATATATATATATATATATATTTTTTTTCTTTTTTCTTTTCCTGAGTGAGCTAGAAGTCTCAACACCTCCCACTTGGCAGACTGATCGAAGATCCAAGGAGGGCACAGTCTCTTGAGTCTCTCAGTGAGAATTTCAAACTAAAGGCATTTACAAACAAATATGTATTAACTAAGGAGGTAGGCTCCACCACCTTTCCTCCTACTGAGTGTAGGTTTGCCCTTGAAGCACTCAGTTGCCTCCCAGGGTTACCCGCTAGCTAAGCAAAGAACAAAGAGTCACAGTCTTTGGGTACCCATGGCGAGGACTTATCTTACCTCCTCTTGGTCTTCAGCAGGAATCAAGATCACCAACCTCCGCACATCCCTGCGAATGACGATTGTCGTGTGCATGGTAGAGTCCTTTCTCCGGGCCCTGGGAACCATGGGAGCAGGAAGACCCATGCAGGTTGTTAAGTCCGCATCCCGGACAACCCCCTTCTCGTCTGGATATGTTGTAGCAACCCGGCCGAGCCGGAACTGCCCCCTTAGAGCGTTCTGGTCTGCAATCCAGACTACGTCTCCAACCTTGATACTTCTCTCTGCTCGGTGCCACTTGTGTCGTATGAACAAGTTTGGTCCTGCCAGTTCACTCCATTTCTTCCAGAACCTGTCGACTCCAGCCTGGACAGCCCTCAGTCTGCGCCAAGAGTGGGTTTCCATGTCGATTCCGTGTATGTCTCCTCCCTGTCCGGTGCGCCCCAGGATAAGTGAGTTGGGGGTCAAGTACTCCACTGAGTCCTCTTGTTCCTGTGCCCTGGCGTCGATGGGTCGCTCATTAGTCAAGTTGGCTGCAGAGTAGAGAAGGGTCTGGAACTCCCCCCAGGTGTAGCAGCCATTTGTTCCGCCAAGACTGTTAAGAGCTCTTTTAAGGAGCTTGACAGCTGCCTCTGCTGCTCCATTCCTGTGTGGCGAGTCTGCAGGATGAAAGTCCCATTGCCACTCTGTGCTATTTCTGGAAGCCTTGTCTTCAACGGATGCCTTCTGCAAATCGGCCAGGTGCTTGTGTAGCTCTCTCAGAGCAGGCCTGGCGCCCACGAAGTTTGTGCCTCTGTCTGACCATAGCTTTTTGGGATGCCCCCTCAGAGCAGTGAACCGGGAGTAGGCCTGAAGAAAGCTCTCAGAAGACTGGTCATCGACGAGATCAGCATGGACGGTTCTGGAAGTCATGCAGCAATACACGACTCCCCAGACCTTTTTCCTGGTTCTTTTCTTAACAGCGTCCCTCACTTCAAAGGGTCCAAAGAGGTCTAGTGTAGTATACTCTAATGGGTTCGCTCTACTGGTACGTTCCTGATGAAGAGCGCTCATCACTTGCTGGCACAGCCGGGCTCTTTGCTTCTGGCAAGTGATGCACCTGTTAACCACCTTCTTCACTGTCCTTCGACCTTGCACAACCCAGGCCTTTCTTTTAGTGTGCAGCAGTGTGGCAGCCACCCCTTCATTATTCGCTTCGTGAGCTTCCCTCGCAAGCAAGGCCCCCAGCCACGACCGGAACAGGATTAAAGGTACAGCGGTTCCGTCTTCTTTCCAAGACTGGACTCTACCACCACAAAGTAAGAGTCCATTGTTGTCATCTTTAATCACAACAAGGCGGTTTAAGGTCGTATCCTGAAAGTTCACGCCGTCTTGGGCCGCAAGGGCTAGGTCTTGGAAAGCCGCCGTTCTCTCTCCCACAGACAGCCTGGGGCCCCTCACCTCCCACTTTGCTGAGCATCGAGGCTTGGTAGCTTGTCCTCAGCCAGGATTCTGCAGCTCTTCGAACCCAGGCGATTGTTCCACACAATTTAGACAAGCTACTGAATCGTTCGGGCCCGACAAGGCGCACTAGAGCTACACCCCAGGGCTTCCTCTTTGGCCTCTCTACTGCTGGAGTTGGACCTTGGTCTTTCATCTGCGGTTGCGGTGCGGAGTCTTGCAAGTTTGCCCCAACATCAGTATTGCTGGGGCCTGAGAATTTCTCTGCCTGAGACCCGGTGACTACAGCTGAGAAGGCTCTTCTCTGCAACCTTTTAACGTCATCAGCCACGCTGGTCACTATCTCACTGGCCGTTTTCACAGGCCACTCAGCCTCAGGCCAACTCAGGAACTCTGGGCTTTGTTGCCACTCTGACCCTTCATCGAGTTCCTCAGGAGTTGCTCCCCTTGTGATGATGTCTGCTTTGTTCAGGTTGCCCTCAATCCACCTCCAGTCTTCCACTGGTCCAGCCTTCTGGATTTCTCCGATGCGGTTAGCGAAGAAAGTTTGGTAGCCATAGCAATCCTTGTGAATTGCTCCCAGGATTGTTTGGCTATCTACGAAGTGGACCCAGCGTGCGACCTTGATGCGGCAGTGCTTTACAAGGTATTTTCTCAGGCGGATCGAAAAGACAGCACCACATACCTCTGCCTTAATCACGTCTCCTTTCTGGTTGAGAGGGGTAAGCTTTGCTTTTGACTCAACCAGCCTCACTACGACCCCATTTTGCATCTCCCAACGGAGATAGAGCACCACGGCGTAGGAATCCTCACTCCCATCTGAAAACGTGACTCCCATTGGATGGCCTATGGTTCCGGTTGGTGTGAGGCTTCTTTCGAACCTGATCTGGGCAAGTCTCACATATTCTTCGAGGAGTCTTATGGAAGCCTCCCGTAGGTTTGGTGAGAGTGGGTCATCCCAAGTGTCCTTAACTGGACTGCTTATACTCGCGTCTTGGTAAGCTTCTCTCACAAGCATCACCCCTTTCTGCTTTGCGGGTGTGGCAAGACCAATGGGGTCGTAGAATCCAGCGATCTGGCTTAGCAGCATCCGACGGGTCAATGGATTTGGAGTTTTACCTCTGACTTACTCTTCGCGCAAATCGACTCCTGTCCTCATCTTCCTCTCTTCTTTGAGAAATTTACGGAGGTCATCACACGAAGTTTGTCAGTCTCTGGTTCATAGCCGACTCCAAGTGCTTTGCTTTCTTCGTCCCGCATCTGGTTGGGTAACACCAGCGTTTTGGGCACACTCACAGTTGTCTTACTGATACTGGCATCAGTTGTGGTTGCGGACCTCCCACTTTGGCCTGATAAGACCCATGGCTTAAGGGAGAAGCCTCCAGCCTTTAAGATATTTTCCACTCCTTTGGTGATTTTCTCCAGTATCTGCAAGTCATTGTGGGACGTCAAGATGTCATCCATATAACTATCTTCTACCACAACTCTGCGCTCCTCAACCATGGCTGCAAACTGGGGCAGGTTGGCTGTTTCTCTCATTGCCACCTGGGCAATACAACCAGCAGGTTTATCGCCAATGTTGACCCTGACGACAGCAAAGACTTCGATCACCTCCTGAGGATTGTCTCTCCAGAGGAACCGATGGAGGTGTACTTCTTTGTCTTCTAGCCAGACAGAGTTGTAAAAAAAATTCACATCGCCCAGGGCGGCGTACAACCCAGTCCTGAATCTCAGAAGCACGCCCCTTATTTGATTTAGGACGTCAGGACCCTTGTACAGTAGGTCATTTAAACTTATTCCCATGAATTCTTGGCTACTGTTCCAGACAATTCTTACAGGGGTAGTGGTTGAGTGAGGATTAGGAGCAACTAAATGACTAATATACCACTTAGGTCCCTTCCAGCTATCTATTTCCTCTTGGGTGACTTTAACGGCAGCCCCTCTTGAGACCATATCGTGGATTTGCTCTCTGTACGCAGCCTTCCATTCCGGCTCCCTCTCCAGTCGTTTCTCAGTGTTTAAAAAGGTCGCTTCCACTGCACGTCAATTGTCAGGCAGCGTTGCGGGGTCTCCTTTCCACGGGTAAGCTGCGTCCCAGTGAGGGGATTCGCTGTGCTTGTCAGCTTGCACGTAGGTGAGACATTCCTTTATTTTCTCCAAGTCTCTTTCCTCTCCTAGGGTCATTTCCTTGCCTCCAGGGGGGCACCTACCGCATCTGCAGCCACCACACTGTGGGTCACAGGCGGCGCCAATACTGTTCCACTTGAACCATTCAAAAACGTCTTTGTTGGTAGTTGCAGTGTTTCGGAGGATTGCGTCTTCTTCTTTCACCGAAACTCCACTGGGTCCTTCCGTCTTCACGAGAATCTCTTTGTACGCCCTTGAAGCTTTTCTCATTGACCTAGCGAAATGTGTTTCAGACCTGTGCACTGCTAGGTCTATCACTTCAAAGAGGTCAGGATGCGTTCCACCAACAGTCTTCCCGAGGGGGCCATCCCAGAGGACGAGGTCTCCAACTACTCTGACTGGCTGTGGGACCAGGCAACCCTCCCTGTGGCTAATCAACAGGTCGATCTTTTCGGGCCGGACCAAGTCCTTGAGTGGAACATTTGGAAAGAACTTCTGCAGTTGCTGTGGCGTGACAGCCTGGTTCACCTTCGCAACATCTTCCAAGCCGTAACAAAGGAGTTTGTGCTCTGCTATTGTACCTTTGGGAGTTTTTGCTCTCAGCCTCAGGGTATACTTCTTGGTAGTAATGGTTTTCTCCATCCCTCCAACACCCTGGACAATCAACTTAATGTTCTCACCATTTAGCTTGAGACGCTCTGCTGCTTTATTAGAGATATAATTAGTATCTGAAGCAAGATCAATCAACGTACCGACTAGCTGGCCAGAATTTGTCGTCACATCCAACAGCATCATTATGACAGGGCACTCTTTTAGCTCGCAACCAGTGCTAGCACACACTTTTGTCGTGATCTTATTTGAAAAGGCTTCTTTGAACTCTGCTCGCAGCTCTGGAGAAAGTTTGGCAAGGAGCTCCTCCTGTTTGTTGGTTAGTCCAAGCCCTCTTTTCCCCAATTTTGCCTCACTCTGCTCTCCGCTCTTTTCCTCTTTCTTCTTGATCTGTGGCTTTGGACAGAGCAAGTAATTGTGGTCTGAAGAGCCCTCTTTCTGACAGTCATCCTTTGAGCATAGATACTTTTGTGTGCAGCCGCCATCGTCACCATGAAGGCGCAAGCACTTAAAGCATGCTCCTGCTCTCCTAAGCTGAGCCTTCTTGCCTGTCAGATTGAGCTTCTTGAAGACCTTGCAGGCGAACAGCCTACCTCCGTGCTCGTTGTCTCCACATGTGATGCATGAGCTTGGTTGAGAGCCCTTTAGGGTGTTTCCTGATGTGGCTCCCTCCTTTCTTTTTTCTTTCGCTTGACCTCTCAGTATTGTCTGCCAGGCTGTAGCTGGTCTAGCTCCTCGAGAATGTCCTCCTGCTTTTTCAAGTATTGCAGTAGACAGTCGAAGTGGTTGCGTGGGGAAAACCCGCTTCCAGGGTCATTTTTGTGTGTTATCCACTTTTCTTTCAGGGAGTCAGGAAGCTTACTTTCAATCGACTGCACAACCACTCGGTTCTTTACAGCATCTTCTTCCCCTAAGACTTGTAGGTCACGAAGAGCTCTCTCCACGGCTTGAATCAGTTCAATTGTCTTCCTCGGATGGTTTCCTTTAATGGGGAAAACTCCTTGCACTTCTTGTGCAATCAGCAGCACTATTTTCGGCTTATTTCCGTACTTGTTGTCCAGGAGCCTGAACACGTCATTGGTGGATCCACAGCTGGACAATACGAGGTCTCTCTTGACTTTTTCATCTAGGCTTCCCAAGAGATGAAATTTCCTCACATTTTCCAATCCATGAGGGTTTCCCAGACGTTGCAGGTCCTCCCATTCAGCTTTCCAGCGGTAGTAATCCCTCATATTACCAGCAAACATGGGCAAGCGTGCACGTTCTAGGCTGATCTGGGGCCTGTAGTTGTAAGCCCCAACTGGCTCCTCATTTTCCACAATTTTCACTCTTCCCAGTTTCTCTTCGTCGTCGGATTAAGAACCGCCTTTCCATGCCCACTCATCCCACAGTTTTTCACGCCTTTTCTTCAACTTCCGGATCTGATCCTTTGACTCTGTTGCCTTGGACCGAGGGATCAAATCTTTCCACTCATCCAATCGTCGTTCGAAGTTGTAGACCTCCCGTTCCAGGTTCCTATGAATCAATTCACATTCCCTCCTGGTCATATGGTGGTGATCGGTTGCCTCGGCCTGGTCCATGGCTGATCCAGCCTCTTCAGTGAGGGTGGTAATTTCCGCCTCAGCGAACCTTGTCCAGAAGTTGATCAGGATGATTTGTTCAGTTTCATCAAACTTACAGTCACATTCTGCTGTTTTTCCGTCAATGTTTTCCGCCTTCTTTTTGACTTCATCGTCGCCCACTTCTCTCAGTGCCGTGGCATACTCAAACCCTGCATCTCTGACTCTGGAGTGATCCACTTTAAAGTTCCTCCACTCACTTCTCATTTCACTTTCCCCCAGTGCACTAGCTCTGGAGGCGAGGTAATTGGCTCTTCTAGTGAACGCAGTCTGGGCTGCTGACCGCTTCTGTTTTAGCCTCTCCAGCTCCTCCTCTGATGCTGCCATCTTGCCAACTTTTCTAGCGTTTAACTCAAGTTCAAGTGTTTTCCGCCAACTGGGTTATAAGTAGTCCTTTAACTGTAGACTCTATCCTCTTCTTGGCTTTCACTCATTAATGATTTGCCTAGTAAGTCAGCAGATGAGCAGACAGCTTTATGGGTGGACTGTTAGCTTATCAGAAGTTAGTCTCATGACGAATGTTCTAGTCCTTGCATTATCCATGTAAAAGGAGAACCATGGTTTATGACTGTTCGGATTTTCCGTTATTTAGCCCTCCGAAAAGGCTCACCAATCAAATGACCACAGGTCATAAACCTGAATTACAACAAACAAATAATGACAATATATTATTCAAATATATAATGTAAATATTATTCAAATAATATAATAATAATGTAAATAATGAAAATCAAATAAGCCTACAACACCATCAAAAATTAGGCAAATCTGGCTTAAAACAGCATTGACTACATCACCCAGAATGCCTAGCGCCAGAGGAGCATGCGCACAGCGACTCCGCCGTTGCCACGGACGCTGCCACAGGACACAGAACCCATGCCACCACATGCCTCGTCCATAGGACCCACACATGCACAAACGCAATACAACGCGGCGCTCCACCATGGATCACCGAACCAAACCACCGCTATCACCACCGCCACCAGAAACCAGCAGAGTGCTCCGAACAATCAGCACAACGCAAATGGCTGATAATGATAGCCTAATGCTATACAGCATCTGGGTCGCTGAGCTACCGCACCCAGCGAGCTACAAGTTACTCTCGGCCAACTAACACTGACACAGTGAGGTAAACGTTCAGTGCTCAAACATATAAGTGACTTAAACATTAATGCTAGACTGTGAGTAGTTCGCAGTTATATACCAACGGGCTGTGTGCTCCTGATGATTGTCTGTCGTGAAATGATTACCAGGTGCCATAATTTAAGTCTCTAGTGAAGCTGCGCATGCGCACACAACGTAACATATCCGAGCATCTAAGAAACTTAAAGAATCACTCGTTCCCCATTTAATTGAACACATCAGAACCATTTGCTTCTCTTTTATCTATCTATATATATATATATATATATATATATATATATATATATATATATATATATATATATATATTTTTTTTCTTTTTCTTTTCCTGAGTGAGCTAGAAGTCTCAACAATGTGGCTCCGCATAACACGGAGCCTGCCCTTTTAGCCCCCCCAAAATGTTTTATTGGGGCTGTCTCTCGGGCTTCCTCCTCGGCCGGTACCCACTGCGTTGCCGCTGCTCCTCTCTGTAGCGCGCCTCCACAGTCTCCTCCCAAGGACGGCGATCCATTCCGGTCTGGATCTCTTCCCAAGTCCAGGATCCCTTCCCATCCATGATCTCCTCCCAAGTCCAGGCTGTCTGTTCCTGGACACGCTGCTTGGTCCTCCTTTGGTGGGATCTTCTGTCACGATCATTATAAACAGCGGACCAAGGCGCAGCGTGATATGCGTACATCTTTTATTTCGTACACAACACTAACAAAACAACAAACCAAACGATACGTGAAGTCCTAGGTTATACACCAAAACAAACCTTACGGAACAAGATCCCACAATAAACAGTGCCAAACAAGCTGCCTAAGTATTGTCCCCAATCAGAGACAACGAGAATCAGCTGCCTCTGATTGGGAACCACCCTGGCCAACATAGAAAACACGAACTAGAACAAAACATAGAAAATCACACATAGAAAATCCACACCCTGGCTCAACATATAAGAGTCCCCAGAGCCAGGGTGTGACAATCTGCATATGGTGTGTGGTGAGATACCCAATGGACTTGACAATATTATTTTTGCCACTTATATTGAAGAAGCTATCACTTAAATACTGGTGGTCAAATGATACTCCAACGTAAAGAGAATGGAAAAATCCAATACTTTATTATTTAAATATTGAAAATAAATCTGGCTACAGATAGAAACAACATAACGCAATTTGATGTCATATGGGGTAGAGTCTTACAAGTATTAGAAACAACATTGGGTGTGGATACAGTTGGAACATGTGGGTCTGAGCAAGTGTGATGTCATTCATGTTTGTGGAAATGTATGTATGTAAACATTAAGTTATTTATTGTTTTTGTCTATGTATGTTTTTTGTATGTTGTAAAAAATAAAATAAAAAAATAAGTAAAACAAAATGTCACAAAAAATAATGGTGGTATTGCTTCACTCGCAACACAATTGGATATGACTTTGTGGATAAAGTTTGGAATGACACAATTTCATGTGTACAACATCTAAAGACCAGCATCACTATACTCAGCCTGGTCTCATAGACTAGACGTAACATAGTAAAAGTAAATCCGGGACACTCAAATTAGTATGATATGTTACGTTTGATTTGGTTACATAAGAGATATGGTTACCTAACCCAAAAATCAAACTTGGGTGGGTATATAACTAGAACGACTAGCAACCCAAAGGTTGAATCTCATCAAGGTTAACTTTAGCATTAAGCTAATTAGCATCTTTTCAACTACTTACTACTTTGCAAATACTTAGCATATTAGCTAACCCTTCCCCTAATCCTAATCTAAACCCTTGTAGCTAACACTAACCATTTAACCTAACTCCTAAACTTAACCCTAACCTTATCCCAACCCCTAACCCTAATCCCTAGGCTAGCTAATGTTAGCCAGCTAACTAACGTTAGCCAACTAGTTACCTAGCTAGAATTCGTAGCATATCATACATTTTTGCAATTTGTAACATATTGTACTTATTGCAAATTCGTAAAGTATAATATGAATTGTATTTCGTAACATATCATACAAATTAATACGTACCATAAGAAACGTAACATACCATATGCAATAGAGTCTCTCGGATTTACTTACAGAATAATACGAAGTGCTTTGAGACCAGGTTGCTATGCTGAGAGCTTTTCAGTTTCTAAAAGGAGGTATTTGGGTGTTTTTGGAGCATTTTTTCATGTGTTTACAGAGCCCCTGTACTGCACAACGAGGATGAGGAAGTGAATTGCTGGTTGTTGTAAGTTTCTCAAAAGTTATAAAGAGAGATCAAGTTGTATGTGTGTATAATATAGATATTTGGTGTAATAATCCAGGTCACGGCACAAAATGTTGTGGAAAATTACTATTTAAGGTATAATAGTAACTCTTTATTACAAGCAGCTGCAGGGGCGATCTGTCTCTCTGATCACAGATCAGGGAAGAACTCATTGTGGAGATGGTTGCAGGTCCCTCATACAGAGGTGGTATGAAAATACAATCATATTGTTTACATAATAGTTATTTTATACAAGCAACAGTTCCAGAACACTATGGCCTTATGTTAGGGTGCAGACATAACAGGAGTCTATGGAATATATAACATCACAGTTCAACGCAGAACAGAGCATAAACCTTGAGAAGTTACAACAGCTCACCCCAATTCTGCCACCACAAAGTGAAATCGCAAAAAACTGTCTGGACCTTTCTGTAACATGCCATTTACATATTATTGTAAAAAAGCAAAATTCTCCTTTAATGGGGAAACTGCCACGTCAATTAGCAATATTACAACGACAAAATATGTTACTGAAAACAACAAACACTGTTTTTATTCCCTCAGACATCATTGCATGTGTGATATAACAGCAAAATATGCACTGCAATTTTGTTTACTTTGATGCGCGACGCTCCCTACCTCTGCTTGTAAAAAAACGAACAAAAAAACAACGGCCATGGGGCAGACTATGACGCTATTTCCCACTACTGCAGATTCCATCTTTAACCTCTGAACTTCCATTTATCTTGCTCCCCCTTCTTTCCCTCCTTCTCTCCCTCCCTCCCGCTCTCTGTCCCTTCCTCCGTGTCTCACCCCTAACTGAGAGGTCCCAGTAAAACACTCAACCCCCCTCCTCCCTCGCCCCCTCCCTGGGTCTGCTCTGCAGAAGGAAGCCCCTGCAGATATCAGGTGTCAGATTTGATTGTTGGGGAAGAGTAGAGGTCTCTGTCTCACTGTCAGCCTGCAGTGATCGCTGAAGTGTATGACTACATCCCAAATGGCACCATATTCCCTATTTAGTGCACTACATTTGCAATGGGCCCAGGTCAAAAGTAGTGCACTACATAGGTAGTAGGTTACAATTTGGGATGCAGACTGCTGGTCCCCTCAAAGCCACCCTAATGTTCAGACATAGCACACAGTACACTTGCCTCGCTCCTGCCTCTGGGGGCATCCTCTAAAAATACCAACTCATCTCCTCCTCCACATCACACCATTACCTCTCCTGTCCTCTCCCAGCAGGATTCAACATCTTTTAGATCTCTCTCTCTCCCGCTCTGTCTCTCTCTCTCTCCCGCTCTCTCCCTCTCTCTCTTTCTTTCTCTCTCACCTCTCTCTCTCTCTCCCTCTCTCTCTTCGTTCTTCCCTTACCTCTATCACTTTGTTTAAATCTACGTTCCAACAGCAGCATATGTTTGAGAGCGACTGAGTGCTCACTGACAGTACATTGGAAGGCATTTTCATTTTATGTCTCTTATGATGACTGTACCCTGTGAAAGTAACCGCTTTCTGCTTTACGTCCATATCATGTCCCCTAATCTTTTGAACAGGCTTGACAATTATTATCAAATTCGTGAAAACACTGTCATTTAATATGAATATATACTACCGTTCAAAAGTTTGGGGTCACTTAGAAATGTCAGTGTTTTCGAAAGAAAAGCAATTTCTTTTTCCTTTAAAATAACATCAAATTTATCAGAAATACAGTGTAGACATTGTTAATGTTGTAAATGGCTATTGTAGCTGGAAACGGCTGATTTTTTATGTAATATCCACATAGGTGTACAGAGGCCAGTCCTGTGTTCCAATGGCACGTTGTGTTTGCTAATCCAAGTTTATAATTTTAAAAGGCTAATTGATCATTAGAAAACCGTTTTGCAATTATGTTAGCACAGCTGAAAACTGTTGTGCTGATTAAAGAAGCAATAAAACTGGACTAGTTGAGTATCTGGAGCATCAGCAATTGTGGTTTCGATTACATGCTCAAAATGGCCAGAAACAAATAACTTTCTTCTGAAACCCGTCAGTCTATTCTTGTTCTGAGAAATGAAGGCTATCCATGCGAGAAATTGCCAAGAAACTGTAGATCTCGTACAACGCTGTGTACTACACCCTTCACAGAACAGTGCAAACTGGCTCTAACCAGAATAGAAAGAGGAGTGGGCAAGAGGACAAATACATAGGTTGAGAAACAGACGCCACACAGGTCCTCAACTGGCAGCTTCATTAAATAGTACCCGCAAAACACCAGTCTCAACGTCAACAGTGAAGAGGCGACTCCGGGATGCTGACCTTCTAGGCAGAGTTGCAAAGAAAAAGCCATATCTCAGACTGGCCAATAAAAAGAAAAGATTAAGATGGGCAAAAGAACACAGACACTGGACAGAGGAAGATTGGAAAAAAGTGTTATAAACAGACAAATCGAAGATTGAGGTGTTCGGATCACAAAGAAGAACATTTGTGAGACGCAGACCAAATGAAACGATGCTGGAGGAGTGCTTGATGCCATCTGTCAAGCATGGTGGAGGCAATGTGATGGTCTGGGGGTGCTTTGGTGGTGGTAAAGTGGGAGATTTGTACAGGGTAAAAGGGATCTTGAAGAAGGAAGGCTATCACTCCATTTTGCAATGCCATGCCATACCCTGTGGACGGCGCTTGATTGGAGCCAATTTCCTCCTACAACAGGAGAATGACCCAAAGCACAGCTCCAAATTATGCAATAACTATTTAGGGAAGAAGCAGTCAGCTGGTATTCTGTCTATAATGGAGTGGCCAGCACAGTCACTGGATCTCAACCCTATTGAGCTGTTGTGGGAGCAGCTTGACCATATGGTACATAAAAAGTGCCCATCAAGCCAATTCAACTTGTGAGAGGTCCTTCAGGAAGCATAGGGTGAAATCTCTTCAGATTACCTCAACAAATTGACAAGTAGAATGTTAAAGGTCTGCAAGGCTGTAATTGCTGCAAATGGAGGATTCTTTGACGAAAGCAAAGTTTGAAGGACACAATTATTAATTCAATTAAAAATCATTATTTGTAACCTTGTCAATGACTACATTTCCTATTCATTTTGCTATATTTCCTATTCAAACTCATTTCATGTATGTTTTCATGGAAAACAAGGACATTTCTAAGTGACCCCAAACTTTTGAACAGTAGTTTATATAACTATATTTCTCTGTGTGGATTAATTTACTGTACTTCTCTACTTCTGCGTAGATGCCTTTTATGATGTTTTTGGGCTGAAGGCCATTGTGCTACATTTTTGCCCATTGAATACCATTCAAAAAGACTACAAAAGTAAAAATAAATAAAAAATAAACGACAAGGCTACTTCCTGGAAAACAACACAACACTTGCATAGCATATTAGCATATTACTTGTCTGTTTATCTTCATATTGTCATTGACATTTAATGAGTTTGGTGTCTGAGGGTCAGTGCTCAATTGTTTTCAATGGCATGAAAACAATAAAAAAATATATTTTTTAATTTTTGTTGCTTTATTTAACTAGGCAAGTCAATTAAGAACAAATTCTTATTTACAATGACGGCCTACCAAAATGCAAAAGGTCTCCTGCTGGGATGGGGGCAAGAAAAAAGAAAAGTAGGACAAAACACACATAAAGAGAGACACCACAACACTACATAAAGAGAGACACCACAACACTACATAAAGAGAGACACCACAACACTACATAAAGAGAGACACCACAACACTACATAAAGAGAGACACCACAACACTACATAAAGAGAGACACCACAACACTACATAAAGAGAGACACCACAACACTACATAAAGAGAGACCTAAGACAACAACACATCATGACAGCAACACATGACAACACAACATGGTAGCAACACAACATGACAACAACACGGTAGCAAAACAACAAGGCAGCATCACAAAATGGTAGCAGCACAAACATGGTACAAACATTGTTAGGCACAGACTACAGCACAAAGGGCAAAAAGGTAGAGACAACAATACATCACGCGAAGCAGCCACAAGAGTGTCCATGATTGAGTCTTTAAATGTAGAGATGGAGAGTAGTAGCTGTAAAAGCAGTTGAAGAGTGAACATTTTGCCCTGTCTTTTGGTGTATTATTGGCCCCTGCCCCTCTTAACCTCTTAAAGACAGACTATTACACACTTGAACACCATATAGAGTACTTCTGACTACAGCCTCTGGGAAGGTAATATGACCCTGCTACTTTCAGGTTGGTCTATTGTACTTGTGTCAGTACTTCTGCCTCACCTCGTTGTGACCCCGACCTGGGCCTGATTCTTGATACTCTTCTGCCCCAGGAAAACCAGCACCTGCTCTCTGCCATTACGAATTGGACTACTCCTCACCTCTGTGTCCTGACCAGCCTTCTGCCTTGCTAATGACGGATTTCCCTGAACTGTACTTGCCTTGCTCCATCCGCCCCGTTGTGTTAGGTTTCCTCCCCAGGACTCTGGACCACCAACCACCATGCCACATCGGACACTGGCCACTGGGGGCAGCAGACTCAGCACATTGACGGGATAACCCTGGAGCCTTCACTCATTCTACTTCCCTTTTCCCTTAAGTTTTAATAAACTTTCTGTGACGTAATTGTGGTCCTTTGTCGCCTGGTTGAACCGGATAGCACGACCTGACCATCATGGACTCAGCGACACTTCCCGGCGGAAAAAACCGAAGAACCTGAGCAATCACCATGCTGGTACGCCTGGAACACACTGAGAGAGCTAGTCGCATGAGCTGCGACATCACCTCTGTCAGGTCGCTTACCACAGTATGGGGGTAGTTCAGCAGCACCAGCAGCAGTCCAGCAGCAGCAAATAACAACTGCAGATCATCAACTCTCACGAACCCTACCCCAGCCAGTTGCCCACCAAGCCCTGCCTCCCGAAGTTACCTGCCCCGGTATTTCAGCCGCCTGCCCCGAACCTGGGTGATTGAAACTTAGCCATTGGGGAACTGCATCTTCTACCTGGCAGGTCGGCCATTCTGACTAGCTGCCACTTCAGTTTCAGCCAAGGACTCGCCACGGAGGGGCTAGGTGGGTATGCCATCACCACCTGACGGGCTTGAGCTCAGACTCTGGGAACAGCAGAGTTCGAACGTCAAACTCTTAGGACAGTAACCCCACCTGTTTCATGAGGAGATGCTGAAGGTGTTTGACCTGGATTCACCAACCAGAGGTCCGTGAACTGTTCAGTATCTCGAGCAAACAGACGAGCAGTGTGACCATTCCCATCGATTTCCGAACCCTGGCAAGACGTTCTGAACACACCATCATTGGTGGACGCTGGCTCTTTCCATAGCTTGGCTTGATTCATATCACAGTGACGAGTTATTCCAAGAACTGCCTTCACTCTTGATGAAGTTTATCGTACTGATTGTCCGGATCGACAGAAGGATACAGACCCGCCGTGAGAGGGGGGCCAAGGTCCACCAACCACGGCATTCGAGAGATCCTACTGGCCTCTGTCAGCTAATGCCACTACCCAAGTCAGCTTGATTGCCAGTCTGAGCCTGGCGGAGATTGGGAAGGCGCAGCCTTCTCTCACTTCCTGCTTGCAGAGGTTGCTCACCTCAAACTCTGCCTCATTGTGTGGGAGGTGATGGACATGTAGGTAACCTGCCCTTGGGGGCGTTTACCGGCATAGGGAGTCCGGTTGAGCTCAATGTGACCATCCAGTCCTCCGACCGCAAACTCCTGCTGCAAGCTCACTCCGCCTCTGACTCTACTCACCCTGGCTGCCCTGGTGGATTCTGCGCCTGCCAACATAATGACATAATTGTTAAACACGCCAACTGGGATTGGAGAAAACCTCCGCTGAGCCACCTCCATTCCTCGCCCGGTACGGATTGACACTTACGGATCAGTCACCTGGGTGTACGGCCCCGGTCTGATGGTGTCGAAACCACGAAGAGAGACTATCAGTTTACTCCTGCTTCCCTCCACAAATCATCCTGGGTTAACCCATGGCCCGCCCGGTAACCCCTCAGGCCCGACTGGGTGACCTGGGTGACGGTGGAGTGGGAGAGGACTGCCACTGAACTCTGCCTGCTTGCTGCCGCACCACCTCTCGGCCAGTACCTACTAACCCGGCTGACCTCTCCCATGTCCAGAATGCTACCATGGTCTCAGAGAGGTGTTTAACAAAGCAAGAGCCAGACCCTCTGCCCCCTCACCGATCGCATTTACTGTGCCATCACCTCCCCTGAACAGCCCTCCAAGGCCGCTTTATTCGTTGTCTGCCTTGAAAGAAGGTCATGGAGGACTATATCTGACTCTCATCTGCAGGGATTGATCGTATCTTCACTCCCGCTGGTGCTGGCCAGGGGGAAGAGGACGATTCCCGCCCCTGCACGACCACAGGACCCACCCACATCAGCAGTGAAAACTGCTACTTCTCTCTCCTCTGCTTACCTGCTTTTTGAGTATTCCAGGAGCCACTTGTTTTTACCATGTTGACTTAGAAAACTTACCACCTTGTGCGGATCCGGGGAGGAGATGAATGGGAAGACCGATCTGACAACCCCCTAACAGGCCACTACGAGCATCTGGTTCATGCCTTTGGCCTCACCAATGCTCCTGCTGTGTTCCAGGCCCCCAGTGAATGATGTACTGCGGGACATGTTAAACAAGTTATCTCGCTTACCTGGATGACATCTTAACTACTCCAGAAACCTGTCTGAACACCTGGTGCTGGCATGTCCAGGCAAGTCCCTTCACGCTTCTGAGAATTCCCTCTAGCGCCAAGGCAGAGAAATGAGTTTCACGTCAAGACAGTGGCCGGGGTAATAGGGCAAGAGGAAGTATCCAAATGATCCTGCAGCATCAGCAGTGGCGCATGGCCAGTTCTGGAGAACAGAAAGAAGCTGCAAGGTTTTGGGTTTCATAACTTAGAAAGTTTATCCGGAACTACAGTACCTGCCTAAGAAGCGGCCTCACTGCTCTGTAACCAGCACCAAGCAACCCTTCACCTGGACCCCAGCAGCCGACAAGGCCTTCAGCACCTCTACAGTTACCGCCTCCATCCTCCAGATGCCTGACGTGACCGGCAATTCATTGAGGTGGACGCCGGATGTGGGAGTTGGTGCAGATTTCTCAGTGGGCTATGGAGGAGAGAAGCCTCATCCCCTGTGCCTTTTCTTCACGCTGGTTGTCCCCTCCATGCAATTACATAGGGAACCGAGAGCTGCTAGCTGTAGTTTGCCTGGAGGAGTACGCCACTGGCTGGAGGGGTCCACCATTCCATTTCGCTTGACCGATCATAAGAACTTGAGGCATCATGATGGCCAAACGTGGTTGAACCCAGGCAGTTACGGTCATTCACTAGGTTAATTTCACCGCTGCACCGGCCTGATAGAGACCGGCAGACGCTCCCCGCCACAATGAAGGATGACAACTCTCCAAGGATCCTCAACATTCTGTCCCTACCAGCAGCTCTGACCTGGGCTATGAGAACAGGTGCGAAGCTCTCAATTCAGCCCGGCAGTCCCAGCACTTCCCAGCTGACCGCCTTTCTGTCTTCAAACCTAAGGTCCCAGGTCGCTTCAGTGGGACATGACTACTAGCTTGTCACCCGGCTCCACTCCACTACAACTCCATCGCCTGTAGGTTCTGTGGCCTGCCTGAGAAAGGATGTATGGAATTGGCCCAAGCCTGCCCTATCTGCAACTAACATAAGTCGTCCACAGCCTCTAATGGATTGCTGCAGCCCTGCCTGTGCCTCCAGACGCCCCTGGTCTCACACGCCTCTTGACTCTCGTCAATAAAGGCTGCCCCTCTAAGGCAAGACCGCCATTCTCACCATAGTTGACCATTCAGCAAGATGGCACACTTCATTCCTCCTAAGCTTCCTCAACCGCTAAGGAGACCGCCCAGGTGGTCCTGGAACACGCCTTCCTGGTTCACTTGACTGCCAAAGGATGCAGTTTTGACCGTGTCCACAAATTCTCCTCCGCTGGAAGGAGTTATTGCCTGTTGGGAGCTTTGGAGGAAGTAGTTGACTCCGGATTCATCCCCAATCCAATGGGCAGTCAGATGGGCAACCAGGAGCTCAGAAGGCACTGCGATGCATGATCACGCAACCCCCACTCCTCCTGGTCGCACCGATATGGGTGGGAGTACGCACAATTCTCTGACCTGCTCTTGCCATCGGCATGTCCCCTTCCAATGTGTTACAGGATACCAGCTTCTCTATTTGCCAATAAGGGGAGGTTACTTGCCCATCTGCACTTATGCTTGCTCACGATGTGCTTTCGCACCGGTAGCAGGCCAGAGCCACTTCTGTGATCCATTGCCAGCCATACCTACCTGGGTGCCAACTGGCCGGAGAATCCCCACCACCTACTCATGTTGGTCAAAGGTGTGGTTGTCATCAGAACCTGCCACTCAGGGTGGGAGCCAGGTTGGTGGCCTGCCCATTGCTCATTCCCTATCATAAGAGTGATTAGCCCAACTTGTCCGCTCCAACTGGCCAGCACTTCCATGAGGGTGCAAATTCACTTTCATGTGTCTAAGATTAAGCCTCTGACTCATGAGAGTCCGCGGTCCTCTGTTACGCCCTTTGTCCTCCTCCTCTACTGCCTGCCGATGGTGGTCTGGTTTACACGGCCCGCCAGCTTGGTCCAGACAGGAGGGGTAGGGTCTCCAGTACTTACTGACTGAGGGCTATGGACTTGAGGAAAGGACCTGGGTGCCAGCTGAATGGATTGTGGATAGGATCATCACCGCCTTCCACCAACGGCATCCTGATCAACCTGCAATCAGAGGGGCCGCCTCAGAGGGATCTCAATCCGTCCTGCCCTACCAAGCTTCCTGTCCTGTGCCTGATCCTGCCTCGACCTGTCTCATCTCCCGACCACGGCCCTCCGGCCCCTTCCGAGGATGAGGGGTGGTCAGGACTGCCTGAGGAGCCGAGCCTCCGGCCTCCTCCGCCCGGCGTGGTGTTGCCTTGGGACTTCTGGGCCGCCCCTTGGGGTCCTGTATGAGCTTCCTACTCCACCGGCTACCACCATGTGGGTTACCATTCTCCACTCTGCTATCTTCTCTCTTCTACTAGCCTAATTGAGAGCTCCACCTGTTAGATTTGCTCAAGGCTCTAATTAGTTCCTGCCAGCTGCGCCTGCATTACCTACTAACCCCCAGTATTTAAAGTCCCGCCTTTAGCTCTCCTTTGTAGATCGTTTTGCAAAGTCACACCCGGAACCTGTAAAGTCATGGCTTGGCTCACTCCTTGTTTTGGTGACCGGACCGCCTGATTCTTGGATGCCTCTTCTGCCCCAGGAAAACCAGACCTGCTCTCGCCGCCACGAATTCGGACTACTCTTCACCCCCGTAACCTGACCAGCCTTCGCCCTATACAACGACGGATTTCTTAACTGTACTTCTGCTCTGTTTCATCTCACTCCGCCAGTTCGTGGCTTCTCCCCAGGGGACTTCTGACTACCAACCACCAAAGGCCATCGACGACTGCCACTGGGGGGCATGACTCAGCACATTGGACGGATAACATCCATGCTGGAATAATGCATCCACGACTCCATTTTCAATGCCCCGCTGAGGAAGGAGGTTTCACCAAGACGCACTTGAAAGGCCCGCTCCATCATCCCTTTGATGCGGTGAAGTTGTCCTGTTCCCTTAGCAGAAAAACACCCCCAAAGAATAATGTTTCACCTCCATGTTTGAATTTGCATGGTGTGTTTTGGGGTCATAGGTACAGCATTCCTCCTCCTTGTCAAGGCGTGCTGAAGGTGGGTGTGGTGTATGAATATGAGGACGCAGAGGCTCAGTAAAGACTTTAGGAAATAAAAGAGAAAATAAGCCAAATACACGGCACACACAGGCGACAAAACAAACGTGTTGCGACAAAAACAGGTGCAAAACAAAACACGGAGGAAGAACGTAGCTCAAACACAAAAAACAGAAGAGCAATCACACACAAAGCACAAGAAAACAATGAAATTAAATAGGACACTTTCAACCAGGACTAATAAGAGACAGGGAATTCGAGATAAAAACCAAACGAATAAAAAAATGGTGGTAGAAGTTAGTAATTCGGGACGACGATCACTGAAGCCTGCCCGAACCAGGAGGGGGAGGAGCAGCCTGGGTCGAAACTGGAGACAGTACCTGAGGGCTCAGCCGGGCGCCTGACCCCGGCCTCGGGGACGACTTCAGAAGGGATGGTTGGGAATTTCGACAGGAGAGATGGGTTAGGATGAGAAACCGCTCCTGGCCGTAACCTCCCACTCCACGAGATACTGGAGTCCCGATCCATGCGTCTGGAGTCCAAGATGGACCGAACGTGGGGTAGGAGCCCTCGATGTCAGGGGGGCGGAGGAGTCTCCCCTCAATGCTGCCATTGTCCTGGAGTGGACCAGCTACCACTCTGGGCCTGAGAAGAGACACATGGAACGCAGGGGGTAAATTTGGTACTCAATAGTAGATGGTAACTCTATAACACACCCTCGCTCAATCTTTCAGGACTTTCAAAGGTCTTTTACAAACCGCTGACCAGCTTCCGGCAGAGGGTAGGTTAGAGACAGAACCCGGGTGCGCATATCGCCTCACTGCGGGGGAATGGGCGCTGAGACGAGGACGGCCTGGCTGCAGTGGACGTGGGCAGCGTTCCACGTCTCTTCTCGAGCGCCCATCAATCATCCACGTAGGGGCTCGATCTGGGTTAGGTAAGGTGGCAGAACCGGCTGGTAACCTAAACACATGGAAGGGGTGGAGAGGAGTGGGGAGAGAGTTGGGGCATATCGGCCCAGGGAATGTACCGTGCCAATTTCCGGCCGGGTCTCCGGGCAATACGAAACTCAGAAACCTACCCACATCCTGGCTGAGACACGCTCTACTGCTTATGACCTGAGGTGGCTAACGAGACCCCAAATCGATGAACGCCTCCAATCACTGAGAGGTGTAACCAGCAGTCAGACACTATATCCTCGGGTACAAACCTGGAAGACGGGGTAAACACTCAGGTTGTAGGGAAGGTAGGAAGAAACGAGATAGGGAGAAGAAGACAGGCCTTAGAGAACCGGGGTACAACGACATTTGGGATGGTGGGATTCTGAGAGAGGGGAAGGTTGGTACAAAATCACAAGGTGGGACATGGTATTGAGGATGACGAGATGTGTGGGGCGCCTTAACTGGGCTTATAATGAGCAGGAGGAGACATAAACCCTCACATCTCCTATAGCCAAAAGCGGGCTAACAGTATTTAGTGGTAGGAAATGCACTGTGCCAATAAGATGTTAGAGGAGGGTGACGGTGAGCCTTGCAAATGAGTTATCCCGAATCCAAGGAAATGAGAGGACTGTGGAGGGCTGGGGTTGGCACGCAACGCCGCTTTTCGGCATCGACTCCAACACGGCACAAGGCAAGACTCCGGAGTAAGTGGGAGTAGGCAACGGACTCCCCTCGGTGATAAGACAGTGCATCCGCCTCTACCATTCTGGGACCTAGGGGATGTAGGATTTTAAATTACGAACCTGGGTGAGAAACATACTCATCGAGCCTGGCGAGGGTTCAGCTCTCCGCTGCCCGGATAATTGGGTAGTAGGATGAGGAAAGGGAATGTGGAGCCTCAAGCCAATGCCTCCACACCTTAAGGCTTTGAACACCCGTCTAACGTTTATAGTTACGCTCGGGCTGAGCTTAGAGTAAAAAGCACAGATGGGGAGAGTGGAGGTGGGAAAGGGAGAGAACGCCTTATACCGCCTCAGACGCAGTCCTACGACCTGAAAGGGGGATGATGGCCAGCACCGGACCCACGTAAAAGCTCAGTTCCAAAGGCGTCCTGTCCGCATCAGCGACCACTGCAGGCGCACCGACCCCTTTCAGAAGGGACGGATGGGAGCCGCCACTGTCCTAAAACCCAGGATAAAATTCAAAGCCCAAAAGAACTGCTGCACCTTTACATAGGGGTGTGCGAATTAGCACAGCGATGACACAATCCACCTCATTCTCACCCCTGACGCGGACAACCGATAACCCAAAAAGGAGAAGAATTGCCTGAATATATAGTAACAGCCTTCAATACACGAATTCAGGGTTATATGTTTTCGTAGACGAAAGTACACCAGAATATATAATGAATACAGATAGTCTGCATATCCGGAAAATGTAATTCTTACGAAGGGATTGGAAGACTGATGGAGATTATAAACTCATAGGCATGACAAGATATCAAAATGACCTGACGTGGTAATAAACTACAGCTCAAATAGTTATCGAGATCCAGTTTTTAGAAAAAACATCATGCAAGATGTGAATCAAGGAGTGGATAAGTATTTCAGCAGATGATTGAGACCACTGGTAATCAATCAACCAAAAGGAGAAGTGGGCGAATGATGAAAGATATGAAATAGTTTTTCTTGAGAAAAGGATAAATGATTCGTGGGAGCGTCTTGCCTGAGATCAATCGCACAATCCCCCTGTCTATGAGGAGGAAACTGCGTCGCCCCTAGTTTATAAAATTCGAGAGCTAAATCCCCATTCAGGGTGAATGTGCAGATGGAATTTGGCCCGGACTTTGCACCGAAGTCGACCCACGTGAAAAACTGTGACAGCCGACTGAGCAGAACACCAATCGACCCTCTGTGCTTACGAAATAGCAGGTGGTTATGGGTGCTTAATAGGGAATCCCCAGCACCCACTGGGAAAACGCAGGAGAGTGATTGTGATAAGGTATACTCATGACCTGAATAATCGATTCCGATCAACCCCGAGATGGGGAAAAAGTGTAAAGAAAAATAAAACCCGAGAACAAACACTTCGCCGAATCACTAAGCCAGTGTGGAATGAGGGAACGGGGAAACAAACAGATAAAAAGTGCGTGAACAGGAAAGCTCTGGGGTAAGTGGGAGGTGACTCACCTGGGAGGCTCAGTGCGTGGGCCTGCTGTCTTCCCGGAGAACTCCTCCCCAGCACCTGGCCGCAAGGTGCGCCCTCCATTGACCGCACTCCTGGTGCAGGAGACAGACCCGGGTTCTCCTCTCCTTCTAGCGCCGGCACCCCAAGCTCCATAGGGCTCGGCCCGGAGGTGCGGAGGGCGAATGGGGACGGACGTGCAGGGGGTAGACGGATGAGAATGAGAACTGGGTGAAGTAAGATGGGTATTGAGGTAACATAGGCGCCGAACGCAGAAAAAATGATGAGACTCATTCCACTCCTGCGTCGCCGCTAGAGTCGGAAAACTTAGGAGCAGAACGCCTGGAGCGTCCCTTCCCTGTCTAAGTGGACTAGAGCCCGCCGCGCCTCAGTGGATGGTGGAACAGGCCTTGAAGCGGAGAATTCGGGTGGTGGTTGATTCTACTGACACTCCAACGCCTTGCCCGTGAGACAGGAGATGAGGGGGAAATCGAGGGCACACCGGTGTACATGGGTGACTCACCTTGCAGGAGGAACCCCAACCCGGCGTCGCCAAGCCTCGGGAGCGAGAGCCAACCGGGTGAACGGGAGGTGGACGACGATGGGGTGGGATAGGTGGAGGCGTGGTGGCGCACGCGGCCCCCCATCGCAGGCAAGGTACCAGGTCCTCAGTTGTATTGGTTGGCCGCGGAATGCCCCACGGCAGGCGAAAAGATTGCTGGGATTCATTAGGTGGATTTGTCAAGGGGGGGCTGGGAAGGTGGTGTGGTGTATGAATCATGCGTAGAGACGAGAGGTCAGTCCAAAGGCTTTGAGTGCAAAAAAAGACAATAAGCCCGAAGGCTATCACAATAAGCACGAAATGCCGAACGAGGAGGAGTGAGCAGCCTCGCGAAACAGTGAACAGATGAGTGATGAAAGATGGCTCATTGACTACAACACTTTCACTCAGTTCTCCTCTGAATCATTCAGATGTTCATTGGCAAACTTTAGACAGCTCCGTATATGTGCTTTTTGAGCAGGGGGACTTGGTGCAGGATTTAGTCCTTCACGGCGTAGTGTGTTACCAAATGTTTTCTTGGTGACTATGGTGGTCCAGCTGCCTTGAGATATTGACAAGATCCTCCTTGCAAATTTGGGTGATTCTCACTGCCAATTCTCATGATCATTATAACTAACGAGGTGAGATTGCATGGAGCCCAAGAGCCCCAGGTCGAGGGAGATTGACAGTATTGTGTTTCTTCCATTTGGGCGAATAATCGCACTAACTGTTGTCACTCTTCTCACTAAGCTGCTTGCTCGATGGTCTTGTAGGCCTTATTCCAGCCTTGGTGTAGGCTCTACAATATTGTCCTGATATCCTTGGGGAGCCCTCTGGTCTTGGCCAGGTGGAGAGTGGAATCTGATTGATTGATTGTTAGTTTATGAGATTAGGAGCACAAAGAATTGGGTAGTTAAAAGACACCCTGGGAGCCAGAAGTCTTTCTGATTGAGAGGGTAAATACTTTCAATTTATAACATTTTTGAATGTTTTCTGGATTTATTTTATTGTTTACTGTTCAAATAAACTCATTACATTAAAATGACTGATCATGTTTGTAGTGGGGAAACGATAAAATCAGCAGGGGATCAAATGTTTTTTTCTCACTGTATGTTTCTGTGGAAAGTGAGGAGTATTGACGTTTTCAATGTTAAAACAGAGTATAGGAATTGTGAAGTTTACACAGAGCTTCAAATGTAGAATGTAATGGCTGAAAACCCTACATATGGAGAAGGGAATTTGAGATACTGCACTGAAGTCGTTAATGGGCACATAGCAGCTGTTTCAATGCTTGAAATGCATATAAAAACTTGAGCAACCCAGAAAATATTGCAAATTATAAACTCATAAATCCATTTTTATAATACTGTAATATTGTACGAAAAGTGGGTTGAGGTTTAAATGAATATAAAACGATAGTAAAAATTTACCAGGACTGTAGGCTACAGCAGGCTCACCGAATTAGATCTTGCTTTAGGGCCCCGCGTCTTCGGGTTATATGGAAAGAAATTGTACAATTGTAAGCTAATAAATATTTCTCAAATTAGAACTGCAAGGAATATTTATGCAATAAGGGCCCGAGGAGGTGTAGTGTTATATGGTCAATATAACACGTAAGGGCTGTTAGGGCATGATGCAATGTCTGAGTCGCAATATGTTATAAATTGGTTACAACATATTGGTAGAATAGTACAAATATTGCTTTTGTCATAGAGGTGTAGGTTGATATACCACGGCTTTCAGCCAATCAGCATTCAGGGCTTGGACAACCCCGACTACTCCAATGTATATTTACTGACAGTAAAATAATATAATGCACCAACTACAGTAAATATTGATAGGGGCATTATTTGGATTTAAAACGAACATCAAAATGGAGGATGAAAGCTAAGTAGAGATTATACATGTTTAGTTAATGTAAACTAATAATATAAAACGCAACACACACTGTTTTACATTAAAGGCATACTCCTGCCTAAAGATTCATTATTTTTCTTTTGCCGTGGTTTACCCTCTGAATGGCACACATACAAAATAATGTCTCTAAGGCTTTAAAAATCCTATAACGTCTCTTCCCCTTCATCTACACTGATTTAAAGGGATTAACAGGTAACACTGGCAATAAGGATATAGCATTCACCTGGTAGTCTGTATGGAAAGAGCAGGAGTTTGTTGTAATTCAGTGTATTTTTTATGAGATGTATGTCTGATATAATGAATAAAAGAGTTATTCACCCTGGACATGAGACTTGATTTCTGGAACTTTTTGAATTATAAGTAGCTCTAAGTGTTGTTTGGTTGATAAAGTTGCATGTTGTTTAATATATGGTGAAAATGTGAAGACCAATATGTATGAAAAAGTTATTTTGGTATTTAGTATCCCCCCAAATGTGACCATTGAAAGCCTTGACCGTTGCATCTTTCTCAGGGAACGCTGCTGGGCATCAGGGGGGCATGTTTTTGGATATGCTGCTTGGGAGTTCAAGGGCTAAGAGACTCCCTTGGGGACAGGGGGAAGAAACACATTTTTATTCGAAGTCTGAGAGACTTTTAGAGGAAGAGCATGAGTTCTGGAAGTACAATAAACAACCAGGGACCCTGAATTATCTGCACATATAACAGACAGCACTAGTGAGATTGATTATCTGCTCATCATATTTAGTACTTAGTGAAGGTTGATTATCTGCTAGATCACACAGACAGTAATTAGTGAAGGCCGATTATCTGCTATATCATTACAGACAGCACTAGTGGAAGACCTTGATTATCTGCTATACATAGACAATTAGTGAAGACCTTTGATTATTATAAAACTAAATTTGATTATCTGTAACACAGACAGCACTAGTGAAGTTGCATCAGTATACTATTACAAATGGAGCCTGA